>NW_028115969.1:0-75522 GCF_964273445.1 Streptopelia decaocto
CATTCCCATTGAAACTTTTCAAATCCCTTTCAAAATTGTTGAAATTCTGTTGAAGCTTTTAAAATTCTCTCTAGAATTTTCAAAATCCATGTCCACATGTTTACAATTTCACATAAAAAAATTGCTAAAATTCCAGTTGAAATTTTTTCAAAGTCCCTTAAAAATTTTCCAATTTTTGTCCCAATTCTTCCCATTCCCATTGAAACTTTTCAAATCCCTCTCAAAATTGTTGAAATTCTGTTGAAGCTTTTAAAATTTTCTCTAGAATTTTCAAAATCCATGTCCACATGTTTACAATTTCACGTCAAAAAATGGCTAAAATTCCAGTTGAAATTTTTTCAAAGTCCCTTAATAATTTTCCAATTTTTGTCCCAATTCTTCCCATTCCCATTGAAACTTTTCAAATCCCTCTCAAAATTGTTGAAATTCTGTTGAAGCTTTTAAAATTCTCTCTAGAACTTTAAAAATCCATGGCCACATGTTTACAATTTCACGTCAAAAAATGGCTAAAATTCCAGTTGAAATTTTTTCAAAGTCCCTTAAAAATTTTCCAATTTTTGTCCCAATTCTTCCCATTCCCATTGAAACTTTTCAAATCCCTCTCAAAATTGTTGAAATTCTGTTGAAGCTTTTAAAATTCTCTCTAGAATTTTCAAAATCCACTTCAACATGTTTACAATTTCACGTCAAAAAATGGCTAAAATTCCAGTTGAAATTTTTTCAAAGTCCCTTAAAAATTTTCCAATTTTTGTCCCAATTCTTCCCATTCCCATTGAAACTTTTCAAATCCCTCTCAAAATTGTTGAAATTCTGTTGAAGCTTTTAAAATTCTCTCTAGAATTTTCAAAATCCATGGCCACATGTTTACAATTTCACGTCAAAAAATGGCTAAAATTCCAGTTGAAATTTTTTCAAAGTCCCTGAAAAATTTTCCCATTTTTGTCCCAATTCTTCCCATTCCCATTGAAACTTTTCAAATCCCTCTCAAAATTGTTGAAATTCTGTTGAAGCTTTTAAAATTCTCTCTAGAATTTTCAAAATCCATGTCCACATGTTTACAATTTCACGTCAAAAAATGGCTAAAATTCCAGTTGAAATTTTTTCAAAGTCCCTTAAAAATTTTCCAATTTTTGTCCCAATTCTTCCCATTCCCATTGAAACTTTTCAAATCCCTCTCAAAATTGTTGAAATTCTCTTGAAGCTTTTAAAATTCTCTCTAGAATTTTCAAAATCCATGGCCACATGTTTACAATTTCACGTCAAAAAATGGCTAAAATTCCAGTTGAAATTTTTTCAAAGTCCCTGAAAAATTTTCCCATTTTTGTCCCAATTCTTCCCATTCCCATTGAAACTTTTCAAATCCCTCTCAAAATTGTTGAAATTCTCTTGAAGCTTTTAAAATTCTCTCTAGAATTTTCAAAATCCACTTCAACATGTTTACAATTTCACATAAAAAATGGCTAAAATTCCAGTTGAAATTTTTTCAAAGTCCCTTAAAAATTTTCCAATTTTTGTCCCAATTCTTCCCATTCCCATTGAAACTTTTCAAATCCCTCTCAAAATTGTTGAAATTCTCTTGAAGCTTTTAAAATTCTCTCTAGAATTTTCAAAATCCATGGCCACGTGTTTACAATTTCACGTCAAAAAATTGCTAAAATTCCAGTTGAAATTTTTTCAAAGTCCCTTAAAAATTTTCCAATTTTTGTCCCAGTTCTTCCCATTCCCATTGAAACTCTTCAAATCCCTCTCAAAATTGTTGAAATTCTGTTGAAGCTTTTAAAATTCTCTCTAGAATTTTCAAAATCCATGGCCACATGTTTACAATTTCACGTCAAAAAATGGCTAAAATTCCAGTTGAAATCTTTTCAAAGTCCCTTAAAAATTTTCCAATTTTTGTCCCAATTCTTCCCATTCCCATTGAAACTTTTCAAATCCCTCTCAAAATTGTTGAAATTCTGTTGAAGCTTTTAAAATTCTCTCTAGAATTTTCAAAATCCATGGCCACGTGTTTACAATTTCACGTCAAAAAATTGCTAAAATTCCAGTTGAAATTTTTTCAAAGTCCCTTCAAAATTTTCCAATTTTTGTCCCAATTCTTCCCATTCCCATTGAAACTTTTCAAATCCCTCTCAAAATTGTTGAAATTCTGTTGAAGCTTTTAAAATTCTCTCTAGAATTTTCAAAATCCATGGCCACATGTTTACAATTTCACGTCAAAAAATGGCTAAAATTCCAGTTGAAATCTTTTCAAAGTCCCTTAAAAATTTTCCAATTTTTGTCCCAATTCTTCCCATTCCCATTGAAACTTTTCAAATCCCTCTCAAAATTGTTGAAATTCTGTTGAAGCTTTTAAAATTCTCTCTAGAATTTTCAAAATCCATGGCCACATGTTTACAATTTCACGTCAAAAAATGGCTAAAATTCCAGTTGAAATTTTTTCAAAGTCCCTTCAAAATTTTCCAATTTTTGTCCCAATTCTTCCCATTCCCATTGAAACTTTTCAAATCCCTCTCAAAATTGTTGAAATTCTGTTGAAGCTTTTAAAATTCTCTCTAGAATTTTCAAAATCCATGGCCACATGTTTACAATTTCACGTCAAAAATGGCTAAAATTCCAGTTGAAATTTTTTCAAAGTCCCTTAAAAATTTCCAATTTTTGTCCCAATTCTTCCCATTCCCATTGAAACTTTTCAAATCCCTCTCAAAATTGTTGAAATTCTGTTGAAGCTTTTAAAATTCTCTCTAGAATTTTCAAAGTCCATGTCCACATGTTTACAATTTCACGTCAAAAAATTGCTAAAATTCCAGTTGAAATTTTTTCAAAGTCCCTGAAAAATTTTCCAATTTTTGTCCCAATTCTTCCCATTCCCATTGAAACTTTTCAAATCCCTTTCAAAATTGTTGAAATTCTGTTGAAGCTTTTAAAATTCTCTCTAGAATTTTCAAAATCCATGTCCACATGTTTACAATTTCACATAAAAAAATTGCTAAAATTCCAGTTGAAATTTTTTCAAAGTCCCTTAAAAATTTTCCAATTTTTGTCCCAATTCTTCCCATTCCCATTGAAACTTTTCAAATCCCTCTCAAAATTGTTGAAATTCTCTTGAAGCTTTTAAAATTCTCTCTAGAATTTTCAAAATCCATGGCCACAGGTTTACAATTTCACGTCAAAAAATGGCTAAAATTCCAGTTGAAATTTTTTCAAAGTCCCTTAAAAATTTTCCAATTTTTGTCCCAATTCTTCCCATTCCCATTGAAACTTTTCAAATCCCTCTCAAAATTGTTGAATTTCTGTTGAAGCTTTTAAAATTCTCTCTAGAATTTTCAAAATCCACTTCAACATGTTTACAATTTCACATAAAAAAATTGCTAAAATTCCAGTTGAAATTTTTTCAAAGTCCCTTAAAAATTTTCCAATTTTTGTTCCAATTCTTCCCATTCCCATTGAAACTTTTCAAATCCCTCTCAAAATTGTTGAAATTCTGTTGAAGCTTTTAAAATTCTCTCTAGAATTTTCAAAATCCACTTCAACATGTTTACAATTTCACGTCAAAAAATTGCTAAAATTCCAGTTGAAATTTTTTCAAAGTCCCTTAAAAATTTTCCAATTTTTGTTCCAATTCTTCCCATTCCCATTGAAACTTTTCAAATCCCTCTCAAAATTGTTGAAATTCTGTTGAAGCTTTTAAAATTCTCTCTAGAATTTTCAAAATCCACTTCAACATGTTTACAATTTCACGTCAAAAATGGCTAAAATTCCAGTTGAAATTTTTTCAAAGTCCCTTAAAAATTTTCCAATTTTTGTCCCAATTCTTCCCATTCCCATTGAAACTTTTCAAATCCCTCTCAAAATTGTTGAAATTCTGTTGAAGCCTTTAAAATTCTCTCTAGAATTTTCAAAATCCATGTCCACATGTTTACAATTTCACGTCAAAAAATGGCTAAAATTCCATTTGAAATTTTTTCAAAGTCCCTTCAAAATTTTCCAATTTTTGTCCCAATTCTTCCCATTCCCATTGAAACTTTTCAAATCCCTCTCAAAATTGTTGAAATTCTCTTGAAGCTTTTAAAATTCTCTCTAGAATTTTCAAAATCCATGGCCACATGTTTACAATTTCACGTCAAAAAATGGCTAAAATTCCAGTTGAAATTTTTTCAAAGTCCCTTAAAAATTTTCCAATTTTTGTCCCAATTCTTCCCATTCCCATTGAAACTTTTCAAATCCCTCTCAAAACTGTTGAAATTCTGTTGAAGCTTTAAAAATTCTCTCTAGAATTTTCAAAATCCATGTCCACATGTTTACAATTTCACGTCAAAAATGGCTAAAATTCCAGTTGAAATTTTTTCAAAGTCCCTGAAAAATTTTCCAATTTTTGTCCCAATTCTTCCCATTCCCATTGAAACTTTTCAAATCCCTCTCAAAATTGTTGAAATTCTGTTGAAGCTTTTAAAATTCTCTCTAGAATTTTCAAAATCCATGGCCACATGTTTACAATTTCACGTCAAAAAATTGCTAAAATTCCAGTTGAAATTTTTTCAAAGTCCCTGAAAAATTTTCCCATTTTTGTCCCAATTCTTCCCATTCCCATTGAAACTTTTCAAATCCCTCTCAAAATTGTTGAAATTCTCTTGAAGCTTTTAAAATTCTCTCTAGAATTTTCAAAATCCATGGCCACATGTTTACAATTTCACGTCAAAAAATGGCTAAAATTCCAGTTGAAATTTTTTCAAAGTCCCTGAAAAATTTTCCCATTTTTGTCCCAATTCTTCCCATTCCCATTGAAACTTTTCAAATCCCTCTCAAAATTGTTGAAATTCTCTTGAAGCTTTTAAAATTCTCTCTAGAATTTTCAAAATCCATGGCCACATGTTTACAATTTCACGTCAAAAAATGGCTAAAATTCCAGTTGAAATTTTTTCAAAGTCCCTGAAAAATTTTCCCATTTTTGTCCCAATTCTTCCCATTCCCATTGAAACTTTTCAAATCCCTCTCAAAATTGTTGAAATTCTGTTGAAGCTTTTAAAATTCTCTCTAGAATTTTCAAAATCCATGGCCACATGTTTACAATTTCACGTAAAAAAAATGGCTAAAATTCCAGTTGAAATTTTTTCAAAGTCCCTTAAAAATTTTCCAATTTTTGTCCCAATTCTTCCCATTCCCATTGAAACTTTTCAAATCCCTCTCAAAATTGTTGAAATTCTCTTGAAGCTTTTAAAATTCTCTCTAGAATTTTCAAAATCCATGTCCACATGTTTACAATTTCACATAAAAAAATTGCTAAAATTCCAGTTGAAATTTTTTCAAAGTCCCTTAAAAATTTTCCAATTTTTGTCCCAATTCTTCCCATTCCCATTGAAACTTTTCAAATCCCTCTCAAAATTGTTGAAATTCTGTTGAAGCTTTTAAAATTTTCTCTAGAATTTTCAAAATCCATGTCCACATGTTTACAATTTCACGTCAAAAAATGGCTAAAATTCCAGTTGAAATTTTTTCAAAGTCCCTTAAAAATTTTCCAATTTTTGTCCCAATTCTTCCCATTCCCATTGAAACTTTTCAAATCCCTATCAAAAATGTTGAAATTCTCTTGAAGCTTTTAAAATTCTCTCTAGAGTTTTCAAAATCCATGGCCACATGTTTACAATTTCACGTCAAAAAATGGCTAAAATTCCAGTTGAAATTTTTTCAAAGTCCCTTAAAAATTTTCCAATTTTTGTCCCAATTCTTCCCATTCCCATTGAAACTTTTCAAATCCCTCTCAAAATTGTTGAAATTCTCTTGAAGCTTTTAAAATTCTCTCTAGAATTTTCAAAATCCATGGCCACATGTTTACAATTTCACGTCAAAAAATGGCTAAAATTCCAGTTGAAATTTTTCAAAGTCCCTGAAAAATTTTCCAATTTTTGTCCCAATTCTTCCCATTCCCATTGAAACTTTTCAAATCCCTCTCAAAATTGTTGAAATTCTCTTGAAGCTTTTAAAATTCTCTCTAGAATTTTCAAAATCCATGTCCACATGTTTGCAATTTCACGTCAAAAAATGGCTAAAATTCCAGTTGAAATTTTTTCAAAGTCCCTGAAAAATTTTCCCATTTTTGTCCCAATTCTTCCCATTCCCATTGAAACTTTTCAAATCCCTCTCAAAATTGTTGAAATTCTGTTGAAGCTTTTAAAATTCTCTCTAGAATTTTCAAAATCCACTTCAACATGTTTACAATTTCACGTCAAAAAATGGCTAAAATTCCAGTTGAAATTTTTTCAAAGTCCCTTAAAAATTTTCCAATTTTTGTCCCAATTCTTCCCATTCCCATTGAAACTTTTCAAATCCCTCTCAAAATTGTTGAAATTCTGTTGAAGCCTTTAAAATTCTCTCTAGAATTTTCAAAATCCATGTCCACATGTTTACAATTTCACGTCAAAAAATGGCTAAAATTCCATTTGAAATTTTTTCAAAGTCCCTTCAAAATTTTCCAATTTTTGTCCCAATTCTTCCCATTCCCATTGAAACTTTTCAAATCCCTCTCAAAATTGTTGAAATTCTCTTGAAGCTTTTAAAATTCTCTCTAGAATTTTCAAAATCCATGGCCACATGTTTACAATTTCACGTCAAAAAATGGCTAAAATTCCAGTTGAAATTTTTTCAAAGTCCCTTAAAAATTTTCCAATTTTTGTCCCAATTCTTCCCATTCCCATTGAAACTTTTCAAATCCCTCTCAAAACTGTTGAAATTCTGTTGAAGCTTTAAAAATTCTCTCTAGAATTTTCAAAATCCATGTCCACATGTTTACAATTTCACGTCAAAAAATGGCTAAAATTCCAGTTGAAATTTTTTCAAAGTCCCTGAAAAATTTTCCAATTTTTGTCCCAATTCTTCCCATTCCCATTGAAACTTTTCAAATCCCTCTCAAAATTGTTGAAATTCTGTTGAAGCTTTTAAAATTCTCTCTAGAATTTTCAAAATCCATGGCCACATGTTTACAATTTCACGTCAAAAAATTGCTAAAATTCCAGTTGAAATTTTTTCAAAGTCCCTGAAAAATTTTCCCATTTTTGTCCCAATTCTTCCCATTCCCATTGAAACTTTTCAAATCCCTCTCAAAATTGTTGAAATTCTCTTGAAGCTTTTAAAATTCTCTCTAGAATTTTCAAAATCCATGGCCACATGTTTACAATTTCACGTCAAAAAATGGCTAAAATTCCAGTTGAAATTTTTTCAAAGTCCCTGAAAAATTTTCCCATTTTTGTCCCAATTCTTCCCATTCCCATTGAAACTTTTCAAATCCCTCTCAAAATTGTTGAAATTCTCTTGAAGCTTTTAAAATTCTCTCTAGAATTTTCAAAATCCATGTCCACATGTTTACAATTTCACGTCAAAAAATGGCTAAAATTCCAGTTGAAATTTTTTCAAAGTCCCTGAAAAATTTTCCAATTTTTGTCCCAATTCTTCCCATTCCCATTGAAACTTTTCAAATCCCTCTCAAAATTGTTGAAATTCTCTTGAAGCTTTTAAAATTCTCTCTAGAATTTTCAAAATCCATGGCCACATGTTTACAATTTCACGTAAAAAAAATGGCTAAAATTCCAGTTGAAATTTTTTCAAAGTCCCTTAAAAATTTTCCAATTTTTGTCCCAATTCTTCCCATTCCCATTGAAACTTTTCAAATCCCTCTCAAAATTGTTGAAATTCTCTTGAAGCTTTTAAAATTCTCTCTAGAGTTTTCAAAATCCATGGCCACATGTTTACAATTTCACGTCAAAAAATGGCTAAAATTCCAGTTGAAATTTTTTCAAAGTCCCTTAAAAAATTTCCAATTTTTGTCCCAATTCTTCCCATTCCCATTGAAACTTTTCAAATCCCTCTCAAAATTGTTGAAATTCTCTTGAAGCTTTTAAAATTCTCTCTAGAATTTTCAAAATCCATGGCCACATGTTTACAATTTCACGTCAAAAAATGGCTAAAATTCCAGTTGAAATTTTTTCAAAGTCCCTTAAAAATTTTCCAATTTTTGTCCCAATTCTTCCCATTCCCATTGAAACTTTTCAAATCCCTCTCAAAATTGTTGAAATTCTCTTGAAGCTTTTAAAATTCTCTCTAGAATTTTCAAAGTCCATGGCCACATGTTTACAATTTCACGTCAAAAAATGGCTAAAATTCCAGTTGAAATTTTTTCAAAGTCCCTTAAAAATTTTCCAATTTTTGTCCCAATTCTTCCCATTCCCATTGAAACTTTTCAAATCCCTCTCAAAATTGTTGAAATTCTCTTGAAGCTTTTAAAATTCTCTCTAGAATTTTCAAAATCCATGTCCACATGTTTACAATTTCACGTCAAAAAATGGCTAAAATTCCAGTTGAAATTTTTTCAAAGTCCCTTAAAAATTTTCCAATTTTTGTCCCAATTCTTCCCATTCCCATTGAAACTTTTCAAATCCCTCTCAAAATTGTTGAAATTCTCTTGAAGCTTTTAAAATTCTCTCTAGAATTTTCAAAATCCATGTCCACATGTTTACAATTTCACGTCAAAAAATGGCTAAAATTCCAGTTGAAATTTTTTCAAAGTCCCTTAAAAATTTTCCAATTTTTGTCCCAATTCTTCCCATTCCCATTGAAACTTTTCAAATCCCTCTCAAAATTGTTGAAATTCTGTTGAAGCTTTTAAAATTCTCTCTAGAATTTTCAAAATCCACTTCAACAGGTTTACAATTTCACATAAAAAAATTGCTAAAATTCCAGTTGAAATTTTTTCAAAGTCCCTTAAAAATTTTCCAATTTTTGTTCCAATTCTTCCCATTCCCATTGAAACTTTTCAAATCCCTCTCAAAATTGTTGAAATTCTGTTGAAGCTTTTAAAATTCTCTCTAGAATTTTCAAAATCCACTTCAACATGTTTACAATTTCACGTCAAAAAATTGCTAAAATTCCAGTTGAAATTTTTTCAAAGTCCCTTAAAAATTTTCCAATTTTTGTCCCAATTCTTCCCATTCCCATTGAAACTTTTCAAATCCCTCTCAAAATTGTTGAAATTCTGTTGAAGCTTTTAAAATTCTCTCTAGAATTTTCAAAATCCATGGCCACATGTTTACAATTTCACGTCAAAAAATGGCTAAAATTCCAGTTGAAATTTTTTCAAAGTCCCTTAAAAATTTTCCAATTTTTGTCCCAATTCTTCCCATTCCCATTGAAACTTTTCAAATCCCTCTCAAAATTGTTGAAATTCTGTTGAAGCTTTTAAAATTCTCTCTAGAATTTTCAAAGTCCATGTCCACATGTTTACAATTTCACGTCAAAAAATTGCTAAAATTCCAGTTGAAATTTTTTCAAAGTCCCTGAAAAATTTTCCAATTTTTGTCCCAATTCTTCCCATTCCCATTGAAACTTTTCAAATCCCTTTCAAAATTGTTGAAATTCTGTTGAAGCTTTTAAAATTCTCTCTAGAATTTTCAAAATCCATGTCCACATGTTTACAATTTCACATAAAAAAATTGCTAAAATTCCAGTTGAAATTTTTTCAAAGTCCCTTAAAAATTTTCCAATTTTTGTCCCAATTCTTCCCATTCCCATTGAAACTTTTCAAATCCCTCTCAAAATTGTTGAAATTCTCTTGAAGCTTTTAAAATTCTCTCTAGAATTTTCAAAATCCATGGCCACAGGTTTACAATTTCACGTCAAAAAATGGCTAAAATTCCAGTTGAAATTTTTTCAAAGTCCCTTAAAAATTTTCCAATTTTTGTCCCAATTCTTCCCATTCCCATTGAAACTTTTCAAATCCCTCTCAAAATTGTTGAAATTCTGTTGAAGCTTTTAAAATTCTCTCTAGAATTTTCAAAATCCACTTCAACAGGTTTACAATTTCACATAAAAAAATTGCTAAAATTCCAGTTGAAATTTTTTCAAAGTCCCTTAAAAATTTTCCAATTTTTGTTCCAATTCTTCCCATTCCCATTGAAACTTTTCAAATCCCTCTCAAAATTGTTGAAATTCTGTTGAAGCTTTTAAAATTCTCTCTAGAATTTTCAAAATCCACTTCAACATGTTTACAATTTCACGTCAAAAAATTGCTAAAATTCCAGTTGAAATTTTTTCAAAGTCCCTTAAAAATTTTCCAATTTTTGTTCCAATTCTTCCCATTCCCATTGAAACTTTTCAAATCCCTCTCAAAATTGTTGAAATTCTGTTGAAGCTTTTAAAATTCTCTCTAGAATTTTCAAAATCCACTTCAACATGTTTACAATTTCACGTCAAAAAATGGCTAAAATTCCAGTTGAAATTTTTTCAAAGTCCCTTAAAAATTTTCCAATTTTTGTCCCAATTCTTCCCATTCCCATTGAAACTTTTCAAATCCCTCTCAAAATTGTTGAAATTCTGTTGAAGCCTTTAAAATTCTCTCTAGAATTTTCAAAATCCATGTCCACATGTTTACAATTTCACGTCAAAAAATGGCTAAAATTCCATTTGAAATTTTTTCAAAGTCCCTTCAAAATTTTCCAATTTTTGTCCCAATTCTTCCCATTCCCATTGAAACTTTTCAAATCCCTCTCAAAATTGTTGAAATTCTCTTGAAGCTTTTAAAATTCTCTCTAGAATTTTCAAAATCCATGGCCACATGTTTACAATTTCACGTCAAAAAATGGCTAAAATTCCAGTTGAAATTTTTTCAAAGTCCCTTAAAAATTTTCCAATTTTTGTCCCAATTCTTCCCATTCCCATTGAAACTTTTCAAATCCCTCTCAAAACTGTTGAAATTCTGTTGAAGCTTTAAAAATTCTCTCTAGAATTTTCAAAATCCATGTCCACATGTTTACAATTTCACGTCAAAAAATGGCTAAAATTCCAGTTGAAATTTTTTCAAAGTCCCTGAAAAATTTTCCAATTTTTGTCCCAATTCTTCCCATTCCCATTGAAACTTTTCAAATCCCTCTCAAAATTGTTGAAATTCTGTTGAAGCTTTTAAAATTCTCTCTAGAATTTTCAAAATCCATGGCCACATGTTTACAATTTCACGTCAAAAAATTGCTAAAATTCCAGTTGAAATTTTTTCAAAGTCCCTTAAAAAATTTCCAATTTTTGTCCCAATTCTTCCCATTCCCATTGAAACTTTTCAAATCCCTCTCAAAATTGTTGAAATTCTGTTGAAGCTTTTAAAATTCTCTCTAGAATTTTCAAAATCCATGGCCACATGTTTACAATTTCACGTCAAAAAATGGCTAAAATTCCAGTTGAAATTTTTTCAAAGTCCCTGAAAAATTTTCCCATTTTTGTCCCAATTCTTCCCATTCCCATTGAAACTTTTCAAATCCCTCTCAAAATTGTTGAAATTCTCTTGAAGCTTTTAAAATTCTCTCTAGAATTTTCAAAATCCATGGCCACATGTTTACAATTTCACGTCAAAAAATGGCTAAAATTCCAGTTGAAATTTTTTCAAAGTCCCTGAAAAATTTTCCAATTTTTGTCCCAATTCTTCCCATTCCCATTGAAACTTTTCAAATCCCTCTCAAAATTGTTGAAATTCTCTTGAAGCTTTTAAAATTCTCTCTAGAATTTTCAAAATCCATGGCCACATGTTTACAATTTCACGTAAAAAAAATGGCTAAAATTCCAGTTGAAATTTTTTCAAAGTCCCTTAAAAATTTTCCAATTTTTGTCCCAATTCTTCCCATTCCCATTGAAACTTTTCAAATCCCTCTCAAAATTGTTGAAATTCTCTTGAAGCTTTTAAAATTCTCTCTAGAATTTTCAAAATCCATGTCCACATGTTTACAATTTCACATAAAAAAATTGCTAAAATTCCAGTTGAAATTTTTTCAAAGTCCCTTAAAAATTTTCCAATTTTTGTCCCAATTCTTCCCATTCCCATTGAAACTTTTCAAATCCCTCTCAAAATTGTTGAAATTCTGTTGAAGCTTTTAAAATTTTCTCTAGAATTTTCAAAATCCATGTCCACATGTTTACAATTTCACGTCAAAAAATGGCTAAAATTCCAGTTGAAATTTTTTCAAAGTCCCTTAAAAATTTTCCAATTTTTGTCCCAATTCTTCCCATTCCCATTGAAACTTTTCAAATCCCTATCAAAAATGTTGAAATTCTCTTGAAGCTTTTAAAATTCTCTCTAGAGTTTTCAAAATCCATGGCCACATGTTTACAATTTCACGTCAAAAAATGGCTAAAATTCCAGTTGAAATTTTTTCAAAGTCCCTTAAAAATTTTCCAATTTTTGTCCCAATTCTTCCCATTCCCATTGAAACTTTTCAAATCCCTCTCAAAATTGTTGAAATTCTCTTGAAGCTTTTAAAATTCTCTCTAGAACTTTCAAAATCCATGTCCACATGTTTACAATTTCACGTCAAAAAATGGCTAAAATTCCAGTTGAAATTTTTTCAAAGTCCCTTAAAAATTTTCCAATTTTTGTCCCAATTCTTCCCATTCCCATTGAAACTTTTCAAATCCCTCTCAAAATTGTTGAAATTCTGTTGAAGCTTTTAAAATTCTCTCTAGAATTTTCAAAATCCATGGCCACATGTTTACAATTTCACGTCAAAAAATTGCTAAAATTCCAGTTGAAATTTTTTCAAAGTCCCTGAAAAATTTTCCCATTTTTGTCCCAATTCTTCCCATTCCCATTGAAACTTTTCAAATCCCTCTCAAAATTGTTGAAATTCTGTTGAAGCTTTTAAAATTCTCTCTAGAATTTTCAAAATCCATGGCCACATGTTTACAATTTCACGTCAAAAAATGGCTAAAATTCCAGTTGAAATTTTTTCAAAGTCCCTTAAAAATTTTCCCATTTTTGTCCCAATTCTTCCCATTCCCATTGAAACTTTTCAAATCCCTCTCAAAATTGTTGAAATTCTCTTGAAGCTTTTAAAATTCTCTCTAGAATTTTCAAAATCCATGGCCACATGTTTACAATTTCACGTCAAAAAATTGCTAAAATTCCAGTTGAAATTTTTTCAAAGTCCCTTAAAAATTTTCCAATTTTTGTCCCAATTCTTCCCATTCCCATTGAAACTTTTCAAATCCCTCTCAAAATTGTTGAAATTCTCTTGAAGCTTTTAAAATTCTCTCTAGAATTTTCAAAATCCATGGCCACATGTTTACAATTTCACGTCAAAAAATGGCTAAAATTCCAGTTGAAATTTTTTCAAAGTCCCTGAAAAATTTTCCCATTTTTGTCCCAATTCTTCCCATTCCCATTGAAACTTTTCAAATCCCTCTCAAAATTGTTGAAATTCTCTTGAAGCTTTTAAAATTCTCTCTAGAATTTTCAAAATCCATGGCCACATGTTTACAATTTCACGTCAAAAAATGGCTAAAATTCCAGTTGAAATTTTTTCAAAGTCCCTGAAAAATTTTCCAATTTTTGTCCCAATTCTTCCCATTCCCATTGAAACTTTTCAAATCCCTCTCAAAATTGTTGAAATTCTCTTGAAGCTTTTAAAATTCTCTCTAGAATTTTCAAAATCCATGGCCACATGTTTACAATTTCACGTAAAAAAAATGGCTAAAATTCCAGTTGAAATTTTTTCAAAGTCCCTTAAAAATTTTCCAATTTTTGTCCCAATTCTTCCCATTCCCATTGAAACTTTTCAAATCCCTCTCAAAATTGTTGAAATTCTCTTGAAGCTTTTAAAATTCTCTCTAGAATTTTCAAAATCCATGTCCACATGTTTACAATTTCACATAAAAAAATTGCTAAAATTCCAGTTGAAATTTTTTCAAAGTCCCTTAAAAATTTTCCAATTTTTGTCCCAATTCTTCCCATTCCCATTGAAACTTTTCAAATCCCTCTCAAAATTGTTGAAATTCTGTTGAAGCTTTTAAAATTTTCTCTAGAATTTTCAAAATCCATGTCCACATGTTTACAATTTCACGTCAAAAAATGGCTAAAATTCCAGTTGAAATTTTTTCAAAGTCCCTTAAAAATTTTCCAATTTTTGTCCCAATTCTTCCCATTCCCATTGAAACTTTTCAAATCCCTATCAAAAATGTTGAAATTCTCTTGAAGCTTTTAAAATTCTCTCTAGAGTTTTCAAAATCCATGGCCACATGTTTACAATTTCACGTCAAAAAATTGCTAAAATTCCAGTTGAAATTTTTTCAAAGTCCCTTAAAAATTTTCCAATTTTTGTCCCAATTCTTCCCATTCCCATTGAAACTTTTCAAATCCCTCTCAAAATTGTTGAAATTCTCTTGAAGCTTTTAAAATTCTCTCTAGAACTTTCAAAATCCATGTCCACATGTTTACAATTTCACGTCAAAAAATGGCTAAAATTCCAGTTGAAATTTTTTCAAAGTCCCTTAAAAATTTTCCAATTTTTGTCCCAATTCTTCCCATTCCCATTGAAACTTTTCAAATCCCTCTCAAAATTGTTGAAATTCTCTTGAAGCTTTTAAAATTCTCTCTAGAATTTTCAAAATCCATGGCCACAGGTTTACAATTTCACGTCAAAAAATGGCTAAAATTCCAGTTGAAATTTTTTCAAAGTCCCTTAAAAATTTTCCAATTTTTGTCCCAATTCTTCCCATTCCCATTGAAACTTTTCAAATCCCTCTCAAAATTGTTGAAATTCTGTTGAAGCTTTTAAAATTCTCTCTAGAATTTTCAAAATCCATGTCCACATGTTTACAATTTCACGTCAAAAAATGGCTAAAATTCCAGTTGAAATTTTTTCAAAGTCCCTTAAAAATTTTCCAATTTTTGTCCCAATTCTTCCCATTCCCATTGAAACTTTTCAAATCCCTCTCAAAATTGTTGAAATTCTCTTGAAGCTTTTAAAATTCTCTCTAGAATTTTCAAAATCCATGGCCACATGTTTACAATTTCACGTCAAAAAATTGCTAAAATTCCAGTTGAAATTTTTTCAAAGTCCCTTAAAAATTTTCCAATTTTTGTCCCAATTCTTCCCATTCCCATTGAAACTTTTCAAATCCCTCTCAAAATTGTTGAAATTCTCTTGAAGCTTTTAAAATTCTCTCTAGAATTTTCAAAATCCACTTCAACATGTTTACAATTTCACATAAAAAATGGCTAAAATTCCAGTTGAAATTTTTTCAAAGTCCCTTAAAAATTTTCCAATTTTTGTCCCAATTCTTCCCATTCCCATTGAAACTTTTCAAATCCCTCTCAAAATTGTTGAAATTCTCTTGAAGCTTTTAAAATTCTCTCTAGAATTTTCAAAATCCATGGCCACGTGTTTACAATTTCACGTCAAAAAATGGCTAAAATTCCAGTTGAAATTTTTTCAAAGTCCCTTAAAAATTTTCCAATTTTTGTCCCAATTCTTCCCATTCCCATTGAAACTCTTCAAATCCCTCTCAAAATTGTTGAAATTCTGTTGAAGCTTTTAAAATTCTCTCTAGAATTTTCAAAATCCACTTCAACATGTTTACAATTTCACGTCAAAAAATGGCTAAAATTCCAGTTGAAATCTTTTCAAAGTCCCTTAAAAAATTTCCAATTTTTGTCCCAATTCTTCCCATTCCCATTGAAACTTTTCAAATCCCTCTCAAAATTGTTGAAATTCTGTTGAAGCTTTTAAAATTCTCTCTAGAATTTTCAAAATCCATGGCCACATGTTTACAATTTCACGTCAAAAAATGGCTAAAATTCCAGTTGAAATTTTTTCAAAGTCCCTTAAAAATTTTCCCATTTTTGTCCCAATTCTTCCCATTCCCATTGAAACTTTTCAAATCCCTCTCAAAATTGTTGAAATTCTGTTGAAGCTTTTAAAATTCTCTCTAGAATTTTCAAAATCCATGGCCACATGTTTACAATTTCACGTAAAAAAAATGGCTAAAATTCCAGTTGAAATTTTTTCAAAGTCCCTTAAAAATTTTCCAATTTTTGTCCCAATTCTTCCCATTCCCATTGAAACTTTTCAAATCCCTCTCAAAATTGTTGAAATTCTCTTGAAGCTTTTAAAATTCTCTCTAGAATTTTCAAAGTCCATGTCCACATGTTTACAATTTCACGTCAAAAAATTGCTAAAATTCCAGTTGAAATTTTTTCAAAGTCCCTGAAAAATTTTCCAATTTTTGTCCCAATTCTTCCCATTCCCATTGAAACTTTTCAAATCCCTCTCAAAATTGTTGAAATTCTGTTGAAGCTTTTAAAATTCTCTCTAGAATTTTCAAAATCCATGTCCACATGTTTACAATTTCACATAAAAAAATTGCTAAAATTCCAGTTGAAATTTTTTCAAAGTCCCTTAAAAATTTTCCAATTTTTGTCCCAATTCTTCCCATTCCCATTGAAACTTTTCAAATCCCTCTCAAAATTGTTGAAATTCTGTTGAAGCTTTTAAAATTTTCTCTAGAATTTTCAAAATCCATGGCCACATGTTTACAATTTCACGTCAAAAAATGGCTAAAATTCCAGTTGAAATTTTTTCAAAGTCCCTTAAAAATTTTCCAATTTTTGTCCCAATTCTTCCCATTCCCATTGAAACTTTTCAAATCCCTCTCAAAATTGTTGAAATTCTCTTGAAGCTTTTAAAATTCTCTCTAGAGTTTTCAAAATCCATGGCCACATGTTTACAATTTCACGTCAAAAAATTGCTAAAATTCCAGTTGAAATTTTTTCAAAGTCCCTTAAAAATTTTCCAATTTTTGTCCCAATTCTTCCCATTCCCATTGAAACTTTTCAAATCCCTCTCAAAATTGTTGAAATTCTCTTGAAGCTTTTAAAATTCTCTCTAGAACTTTCAAAATCCATGGCCACATGTTTACAATTTCACGTCAAAAAATGGCTAAAATTCCAGTTGAAATTTTTTCAAAGTCCCTTAAAAATTTTCCAATTTTTGTCCCAATTCTTCCCATTCCCATTGAAACTTTTCAAATCCCTCTCAAAATTGTTGAAATTCTGTTGAAGCTTTTAAAATTCTCTCTAGAATTTTCAAAATCCACTTCAACATGTTTACAATTTCACGTCAAAAAATGGCTAAAATTCCAGTTGAAATTTTTTCAAAGTCCCTTAAAAATTTTCCAATTTTTGTCCCAATTCTTCCCATTCCCATTGAAACTTTTCAAATCCCTCTCAAAATTGTTGAAATTCTGTTGAAGCTTTTAAAATTCTCTCTAGAATTTTCAAAATCCATGGCCACATGTTTACAATTTCACGTCAAAAAATGGCTAAAATTCCAGTTGAAATTTTTTCAAAGTCCCTGAAAAATTTTCCCATTTTTGTCCCAATTCTTCCCATTCCCATTGAAACTTTTCAAATCCCTCTCAAAATTGTTGAAATTCTGTTGAAGCTTTTAAAATTCTCTCTAGAATTTTCAAAATCCATGTCCACATGTTTACAATTTCACGTCAAAAAATGGCTAAAATTCCAGTTGAAATTTTTTCAAAGTCCCTTAAAAATTTTCCAATTTTTGTCCCAATTCTTCCCATTCCCATTGAAACTTTTCAAATCCCTCTCAAAATTGTTGAAATTCTCTTGAAGCTTTTAAAAGTCTCTCTAGAATTTTCAAAATCCACTTCAACATGTTTACAATTTCACGTCAAAAAATGGCTAAAATTCCAGTTGAAATTTTTTCAAAGTCCCTTAAAAATTTTCCAATTTTTGTCCCAATTCTTCCCATTCCCATTGAAACTTTTCAAATCCCTCTCAAAATTGTTGAAATTCTCTTGAAGCTTTTAAAATTCTCTCTAGAATTTTCAAAATCCACTTCAACATGTTTACAATTTCACATAAAAAATGGCTAAAATTCCAGTTGAAATTTTTTCAAAGTCCCTTAAAAATTTTCCAATTTTTGTCCCAATTCTTCCCATTCCCATTGAAACTTTTCAAATCCCTCTCAAAATTGTTGAAATTCTCTTGAAGCTTTTAAAATTCTCTCTAGAATTTTCAAAATCCATGGCCACGTGTTTACAATTTCACGTCAAAAAATGGCTAAAATTCCAGTTGAAATTTTTTCAAAGTCCCTTAAAAATTTTCCAATTTTTGTCCCAATTCTTCCCATTCCCATTGAAACTCTTCAAATCCCTCTCAAAATTGTTGAAATTCTGTTGAAGCTTTTAAAATTCTCTCTAGAATTTTCAAAATCCACTTCAACATGTTTACAATTTCACGTCAAAAAATGGCTAAAATTCCAGTTGAAGTCTTTTCAAAGTCCCTTAAAAATTTTCCAATTTTTGTCCCAATTCTTCCCATTCCCATTGAAACTTTTCAAATCCCTCTCAAAATTGTTGAAATTCTGTTGAAGCTTTTAAAATTCTCTCTAGAATTTTCAAAATCCATGGCCACATGTTTACAATTTCACGTCAAAAAATGGCTAAAATTCCAGTTGAAATTTTTTCAAAGTCCCTTAAAAATTTTCCAATTTTTGTCCCAATTCTTCCCATTCCCATTGAAACTTTTCAAATCCCTCTCAAAATTGTTGAAATTCTCTTGAAGCTTTTAAAATTCTCTCTAGAATTTTCAAAATCCATGGCCACATGTTTACAATTTCACGTCAAAAAATTGCTAAAATTCCAGTTGACATTTTTTCAAAGTCCCTTAAAACTTTTCCAATTTTTGTCCCAATTCTTCCCATTCCCATTGAAACTTTTCAAATCCCTCTCAAAATTGTTGAAATTCTGTTGAAGCTTTTAAAATTCTCTCTAGAATTTTCAAAATCCACTTCAACATGTTTACAATTTCACGTCAAAAAATGGCTAAAATTCCAGTTGAAATTTTTTCAAAGTCCCTTAAAAATTTTCCAATTTTTGTCCCAATTCTTCCCATTCCCATTGAAACTTTTCAAATCCCTCTCAAAATTGTTGAAATTCTCTTGAAGCTTTTAAAAGTCTCTCTAGAATTTTCAAAATCCATGGCCACATGTTTACAATTTCACGTCAAAAAATGGCTAAAATTCCAGTTGAAATTTTTTCAAAGTCCCTTAAAAATTTTCCAATTTTTGTCCCAATTCTTCCCATTCCCATTGAAACTTTTCAAATCCCTCTCAAAATTGTTGAAATTCTGTTGAAGCTTTTAAAATTCTCTCTAGAATTTTCAAAATCCACTTCAACATGTTTACAATTTCACGTCAAAAAATGGCTAAAATTCCAGTTGAAATTTTTTCAAAGTCCCTGAAAAATTTTCCCATTTTTGTCCCAATTCTTCCCATTCCCATTGAAACTTTTCAAATCCCTCTCAAAATTGTTGAAATTCTGTTGAAGCTTTTAAAATTCTCTCTAGAATTTTCAAAATCCATGTCCACATGTTTACAATTTCACGTCAAAAAATGGCTAAAATTCCAGTTGAAATTTTTTCAAAGTCCCTTAAAAATTTTCCAATTTTTGTCCCAATTCTTGCCATTCCCATTGAAACTTTTCAAATCCCTCTCAAAATTGTTGAAATTCTCTTGAAGCTTTTAAAATTCTCTCTAGAATTTTCAAAATCCATGGCCACATGTTTACAATTTCACGTCAAAAAATTGCTAAAATTCCAGTTGAAATTTTTTCAAAGTCCCTTAAAAATTTTCCAATTTTTGTCCCAATTCTTCCCATTCCCATTGAAACTTTTCAAATCCCTCTCAAAATTGTTGAAATTCTCTTGAAGCTTTTAAAATTCTCTCTAGAATTTTCAAAATCCACTTCAACATGTTTACAATTTCACATAAAAAATGGCTAAAATTCCAGTTGAAATTTTTTCAAAGTCCCTTAAAAATTTTCCAATTTTTGTCCCAATTCTTCCCATTCCCATTGAAACTTTTCAAATCCCTCTCAAAATTGTTGAAATTCTCTTGAAGCTTTTAAAATTCTCTCTAGAATTTTCAAAATCCATGGCCACGTGTTTACAATTTCACGTCAAAAAATTGCTAAAATTCCAGTTGAAATTTTTTCAAAGTCCCTTAAAAATTTTCCAATTTTTGTCCCAATTCTTCCCATTCCCATTGAAACTCTTCAAATCACTCTCAAAATTGTTGAAATTCTGTTGAAGCTTTTAAAATTCTCTCTAGAATTTTCAAAATCCACTTCAACATGTTTACAATTTCACGTCAAAAAATGGCTAAAATTCCAGTTGAAATCTTTTCAAAGTCCCTTAAAAATTTTCCAATTTTTGTCCCAATTCTTCCCATTCCCATTGAAACTTTTCAAATCCCTCTCAAAATTGTTGAAATTCTGTTGAAGCTTTTAAAATTCTCTCTAGAATTTTCAAAATCCATGGCCACATGTTTACAATTTCACGTCAAAAAATGGCTAAAATTCCAGTTGAAATTTTTTCAAAGTCCCTTAAAAATTTTCCAATTTTTGTCCCAATTCTTCCCATTCCCATTGAAACTTTTCAAATCCCTCTCAAAATTGTTGAAATTCTCTTGAAGCTTTTAAAATTCTCTCTAGAATTTTCAAAATCCATGGCCACATGTTTACAATTTCACGTCAAAAAATTGCTAAAATTCCAGTTGAAATTTTTTCAAAGTCCCTTAAAAATTTTCCAATTTTTGTCCCAATTCTTCCCATTCCCATTGAAACTTTTCAAATCCCTCTCAAAATTGTTGAAATTCTGTTGAAGCTTTTAAAATTCTCTCTAGAATTTTCAAAATCCACTTCAACATGTTTACAATTTCACGTAAAAAAATGGCTAAAATTCCAGTTGAAATTTTTTCAAAGTCCCTTAAAAATTTTCCAATTTTTGTCCCAATTCTTCCCATTCCCATTGAAACTTTTCAAATCCCTCTCAAAATTGTTGAAATTCTCTTGAAGCTTTTAAAATTCTCTCTAGAATTTTCAAAATCCACTTCAACATGTTTACAATTTCACGTAAAAAAATGGCTAAAATTCCAGTTGAAATTTTTTCAAAGTCCCTTAAAACTTTTCCAATTTTTGTCCCAATTCTTCCCATTCCCATTGAAACTTTTCAAATCCCTCTCAAAATTGTTGAAATTCTGTTGAAGCTTTTAAAATTCTCTCTAGAATTTTCAAAATCCGTGGCCACATGTTTACAATTTCACGTCAAAAAATGGCTAAAATTCCAGTTGAAATTTTTTCAAAGTCCCTTAAAAATTTTCCAATTTTTGTCCCAATTCTTCCCATTCCCATTGAAACTTTTCAAATCCCTCTCAAAATTGTTGAAATTCTCTTGAAGCTTTTAAAAGTCTCTCTAGAATTTTCAAAATCCATGGCCACATGTTTACAATTTCACGTCAAAAAATGGCTAAAATTCCAGTTGAAATTTTTTCAAAGTCCCTTAAAAATTTTCCAATTTTTGTCCCAATTCTTCCCATTCCCATTGAAACTTTTCAAATCCCTCTCAAAATTGTTGAAATTCTCTTGAAGCTTTTAAAATTCTCTCTAGAATTTTCAAAATCCACTTCAACATGTTTACAATTTCACGTCAAAAAATTGCTAAAATTCCAGTTGAAATTTTTTCAAAGTCCCTTAAAAATTTTCCAATTTTTGTCCCAATTCTTCCCATTCCCATTGAAACTTTTCAAATCCCTCTCAAAATTGTTGAAATTCTCTTGAAGCTTTTAAAATTCTCTCTAGAATTTTCAAAATCCACTTCAACATGTTTACAATTTCACATAAAAAATGGCTAAAATTCCAGTTGAAATTTTTTCAAAGTCCCTTAAAAATTTTCCAATTTTTGTCCCAATTCTTCCCATTCCCATTGAAACTTTTCAAATCCCTCTCAAAATTGTTGAAATTCTCTTGAAGCTTTTAAAATTCTCTCTAGAATTTTCAAAATCCACTTCAACATGTTTACAATTTCACATAAAAAATGGCTAAAATTCCAGTTGAAATTTTTTCAAAGTCCCTTAAAAATTTTCCAATTTTTGTCCCAATTCTTCCCATTCCCATTGAAACTTTTCAAATCCCTCTCAAAATTGTTGAAATTCTCTTGAAGCTTTTAAAATTCTCTCTAGAATTTTCAAAATCCATGGCCACGTGTTTACAATTTCACGTCAAAAAATGGCTAAAATTCCAGTTGAAATTTTTTCAAAGTCCCTTAAAAATTTTCCAATTTTTGTCCCAATTCTTCCCATTCCCATTGAAACTCTTCAAATCCCTCTCAAAATTGTTGAAATTCTGTTGAAGCTTTTAAAATTCTCTCTAGAATTTTCAAAATCCACTTCAACATGTTTACAATTTCACGTCAAAAAATGGCTAAAATTCCAGTTGAAATCTTTTCAAAGTCCCTTAAAAATTTTCCAATTTTTGTCCCAATTCTTCCCATTCCCATTGAAACTTTTCAAATCCCTCTCAAAATTGTTGAAATTCTGTTGAAGCTTTTAAAATTCTCTCTAGAATTTTCAAAATCCATGGCCACATGTTTACAATTTCACGTCAAAAAATGGCTAAAATTCCAGTTGAAATTTTTTCAAAGTCCCTTAAAAATTTTCCAATTTTTGTCCCAATTCTTCCCATTCCCATTGAAACTTTTCAAATCCCTCTCAAAATTGTTGAAATTCTCTTGAAGCTTTTAAAATTCTCTCTAGAATTTTCAAAATCCATGGCCACATGTTTACAATTTCACGTCAAAAAATTGCTAAAATTCCAGTTGAAATTTTTTCAAAGTCCCTTAAAAATTTTCCAATTTTTGTCCCAATTCTTCCCATTCCCATTGAAACTTTTCAAATCCCTCTCAAAATTGTTGAAATTCTGTTGAAGCTTTTAAAATTCTCTCTAGAATTTTCAAAATCCACTTCAACATGTTTACAATTTCACGTAAAAAAATGGCTAAAATTCCAGTTGAAATTTTTTCAAAGTCCCTTAAAAATTTTCCAATTTTTGTCCCAATTCTTCCCATTCCCATTGAAACTTTTCAAATCCCTCTCAAAATTGTTGAAATTCTCTTGAAGCTTTTAAAATTCTCTCTAGAATTTTCAAAATCCACTTCAACATGTTTACAATTTCACGTAAAAAAATGGCTAAAATTCCAGTTGAAATTTTTTCAAAGTCCCTTAAAACTTTTCCAATTTTTGTCCCAATTCTTCCCATTCCCATTGAAACTTTTCAAATCCCTCTCAAAATTGTTGAAATTCTGTTGAAGCTTTTAAAATTCTCTCTAGAATTTTCAAAATCCGTGGCCACATGTTTACAATTTCACGTCAAAAAATGGCTAAAATTCCAGTTGAAATTTTTTCAAAGTCCCTTAAAAATTTTCCAATTTTTGTCCCAATTCTTCCCATTCCCATTGAAACTTTTCAAATCCCTCTCAAAATTGTTGAAATTCTCTTGAAGCTTTTAAAAGTCTCTCTAGAATTTTCAAAATCCATGGCCACATGTTTACAATTTCACGTCAAAAAATGGCTAAAATTCCAGTTGAAGTTTTTTCAAAGTCCCTTAAAAATTTTCCAATTTTTGTCCCAATTCTTCCCATTCCCATTGAAACTTTTCAAATCCCTCTCAAAATTGTTGAAATTCTCTTGAAGCTTTTAAAATTCTCTCTAGAATTTTCAAAATCCACTTCAACATGTTTACAATTTCACGTCAAAAAATTGCTAAAATTCCAGTTGAAATTTTTTCAAAGTCCCTTAAAAATTTTCCAATTTTTGTCCCAATTCTTCCCATTCCCATTGAAACTTTTCAAATCCCTCTCAAAATTGTTGAAATTCTCTTGAAGCTTTTAAAATTCTCTCTAGAATTTTCAAAATCCACTTCAACATGTTTACAATTTCACATAAAAAATGGCTAAAATTCCAGTTGAAATTTTTTCAAAGTCCCTTAAAAATTTTCCAATTTTTGTCCCAATTCTTCCCATTCCCATTGAAACTTTTCAAATCCCTCTCAAAATTGTTGAAATTCTCTTGAAGCTTTTAAAATTCTCTCTAGAATTTTCAAAATCCATGGCCACGTGTTTACAATTTCACGTCAAAAAATTGCTAAAATTCCAGTTGAAATTTTTTCAAAGTCCCTTAAAAATTTTCCAATTTTTGTCCCAATTCTTCCCATTCCCATTGAAACTCTTCAAATCCCTCTCAAAATTGTTGAAATTCTCTTGAAGCTTTTAAAATTCTCTCTAGAATTTTCAAAATCCACTTCAACATGTTTACAATTTCACGTCAAAAAATGGCTAAAATTCCAGTTGAAATCTTTTCAAAGTCCCTTAAAAATTTTCCAATTTTTGTCCCAATTCTTCCCATTCCCATTGAAACTTTTCAAATCCCTCTCAAAATTGTTGAAATTCTCTTGAAGCTTTTAAAATTCTCTCTAGAATTTTCAAAATCCACTTCAACATGTTTACAATTTCACGTCAAAAAATTGCTAAAATTCCAGTTGAAATTTTTTCAAAGTCCCTTAAAACTTTTCCAATTTTTGTCCCAATTCTTCCCATTCCCATTGAAACTTTTCAAATCCCTCTCAAAATTGTTGAAATTCTGTTGAAGCTTTTAAAATTCTCTCTAGAATTTTCAAAATCCGTGGCCACATGTTTACAATTTCACGTCAAAAAATGGCTAAAATTCCAGTTGAAATTTTTTCAAAGTCCCTTAAAAATTTTCCAATTTTTGTCCCAATTCTTCCCATTCCCATTGAAACTTTTCAAATCCCTCTCAAAATTGTTGAAATTCTCTTGAAGCTTTTAAAAGTCTCTCTAGAATTTTCGAAATCCATGGCCACATGTTTACAATTTCACGTCAAAAAATGGCTAAAATTCCAGTTGAAATTTTTTCAAAGTCCCTTAAAAATTTTCCAATTTTTGTCCCAATTCTTCCCATTCCCATTGAAACTTTTCAAATCCCTCTCAAAATTGTTGAAATTCTCTTGAAGCTTTTAAAATTCTCTCTAGAATTTTCAAAATCCATGGCCACATGTTTACAATTTCACGTCAAAAAATGGCTAAAATTCCAGTTGAAATTTTTTCAAAGTCCCTTAAAAATTTTCCAATTTTTGTCCCAATTCTTCCCATTCCCATTGAAACTTTTCAAATCCCTCTCAAAATTGTTGAAATTCTCTTGAAGCTTTTAAAATTCTCTCTAGAATTTTCAAAATCCATGTCCACATGTTTACAATTTCACGTCAAAAAATGGCTAAAATTCCAGTTGAAATTTTTTCAAAGTCCCTTAAAAATTTTCCAATTTTTGTCCCAATTCTTCCCATTCCCATTGAAACTTTTCAAATCCCTCTCAAAATTGTTGAAATTCTGTTGAAGCTTTTAAAATTCTCTCTAGAATTTTCAAAATCCATGGCCACATGTTTACAATTTCACGTCAAAAAATGGCTAAAATTCCAGTTGAAATTTTTTCAAAGTCCCTTAAAAATTTTCCAATTTTTGTCCCAATTCTTCCCATTCCCATTGAAACTTTTCAAATCCCTCTCAAAATTGTTGAAATTCTCTTGAAGCTTTTAAAATTCTCTCTAGAATTTTCAAAATCCACTTCAACATGTTTACAATTTCACATAAAAAAATGGCTAAAATTCCAGTTGAAATTTTTTCAAAGTCCCTTAAAAATTTTCCAATTTTTGTCCCAATTCTTCCCATTCCCATTGAAACTTTTCAAATCCCTCTCAAAATTGTTGAAATTCTGTTGAAGCTTTTAAAATTCTCTCTAGAATTTTCAAAATCCACTTCAACATGTTTACAATTTCACGTCAAAAAATTGCTAAAATTCCAGTTGAAATTTTTTCAAAGTCCCTTAAAAATTTTCCAATTTTTGTCCCAATTCTTCCCATTCCCATTGAAACTTTTCAAATCCCTCTCAAAATTGTTGAAATTCTCTTGAAGCTATAAAATTCTCTCTAGAATTTTCAAAATCCATGGCCACATGTTTACAATTTCACGTCAAAAAATTGCTAAAATTCCAGTTGAAATTTTTTCAAAGTCCCTTAAAAATTTTCCAATTTTTGTCCCAATTCTTCCCATTCCCATTGAAACTTTTCAAATCCCTCTCAAAATTGTTGAAATTCTCTTGAAGCTTTTAAAATTCTCTCTAGAATTTTCAAAATCCACTTCAACATGTTTACAATTTCACGTAAAAAAATGGCTAAAATTCCAGTTGAAATTTTTTCAAAGTCCCTTAAAAATTTTCCAATTTTTGTCCCAATTCTTCCCATTCCCATTGAAACTTTTCAAATCCCTCTCAAAATTGTTGAAATTCTCTTGAAGCTTTTAAAATTCTCTCTAGAATTTTCAAAATCCACTTCAACATGTTTACAATTTCACGTAAAAAAATGGCTAAAATTCCAGTTGAAATTTTTTCAAAGTCCCTTAAAACTTTTCCAATTTTTGTCCCAATTCTTCCCATTCCCATTGAAACTTTTCAAATCCCTCTCAAAATTGTTGAAATTCTGTTGAAGCTTTTAAAATTCTCTCTAGAATTTTCAAAATCCGTGGCCACATGTTTACAATTTCACGTCAAAAAATGGCTAAAATTCCAGTTGAAATTTTTTCAAAGTCCCTTAAAAATTTTCCAATTTTTGTCCCAATTCTTCCCATTCCCATTGAAACTTTTCAAATCCCTCTCAAAATTGTTGAAATTCTCTTGAAGCTTTTAAAAGTCTCTCTAGAATTTTCAAAATCCACTTCAACATGTTTACAATTTCACGTCAAAAAATGGCTAAAATTCCAGTTGAAGTTTTTTCAAAGTCCCTTAAAAATTTTCCAATTTTTGTCCCAATTCTTCCCATTCCCATTGAAACTTTTCAAATCCCTCTCAAAATTGTTGAAATTCTCTTGAAGCTTTTAAAATTCTCTCTAGAATTTTCAAAATCCACTTCAACATGTTTACAATTTCACGTCAAAAAATTGCTAAAATTCCAGTTGAAATTTTTTCAAAGTCCCTTAAAAATTTTCCAATTTTTGTCCCAATTCTTCCCATTCCCATTGAAACTTTTCAAATCCCTCTCAAAATTGTTGAAATTCTCTTGAAGCTTTTAAAATTCTCTCTAGAATTTTCAAAATCCACTTCAACATGTTTACAATTTCACATAAAAAATGGCTAAAATTCCAGTTGAAATTTTTTCAAAGTCCCTTAAAAATTTTCCAATTTTTGTCCCAATTCTTCCCATTCCCATTGAAACTTTTCAAATCCCTCTCAAAATTGTTGAAATTCTCTTGAAGCTTTTAAAATTCTCTCTAGAATTTTCAAAATCCATGGCCACGTGTTTACAATTTCACGTCAAAAAATTGCTAAAATTCCAGTTGAAATTTTTTCAAAGTCCCTTAAAAATTTTCCAATTTTTGTCCCAATTCTTCCCATTCCCATTGAAACTCTTCAAATCCCTCTCAAAATTGTTGAAATTCTGTTGAAGCTTTTAAAATTCTCTCTAGAATTTTCAAAATCCACTTCAACATGTTTACAATTTCACGTCAAAAAATGGCTAAAATTCCAGTTGAAATCTTTTCAAAGTCCCTTAAAAATTTTCCAATTTTTGTCCCAATTCTTCCCATTCCCATTGAAACTTTTCAAATCCCTCTCAAAATTGTTGAAATTCTCTTGAAGCTTTTAAAATTCTCTCTAGAATTTTCAAAATCCACTTCAACATGTTTACAATTTCACGTCAAAAAATGGCTAAAATTCCAGTTGAAATTTTTTCAAAGTCCCTTAAAAATTTTCCAATTTTTGTCCCAATTCTTCCCATTCCCATTGAAACTTTTCAAATCCCTCTCAAAATTGTTGAAATTCTCTTGAAGCTTTTAAAAGTCTCTCTAGAATTTTCAAAATCCATGGCCACATGTTTACAATTTCACGTCAAAAAATGGCTAAAATTCCAGTTGAAATTTTTTCAAAGTCCCTTAAAAATTTTCCAATTTTTGTCCCAATTCTTCCCATTCCCATTGAAACTTTTCAAATCCCTCTCAAAATTGTTGAAATTCTCTTGAAGCTTTTAAAATTCTCTCTAGAATTTTCAAAATCCATGGCCACATGTTTACAATTTCACGTCAAAAAATGGCTAAAATTCCAGTTGAAATTTTTTCAAAGTCCCTTAAAAATTTTCCAATTTTTGTCCCAATTCTTCCCATTCCCATTGAAACTTTTCAAATCCCTCTCAAAATTGTTGAAATTCTCTTGAAGCTTTTAAAATTCTCTCTAGAATTTTCAAAATCCATGTCCACATGTTTACAATTTCACGTCAAAAAATGGCTAAAATTCCAGTTGAAATTTTTTCAAAGTCCCTTAAAAATTTTCCAATTTTTGTCCCAATTCTTCCCATTCCCATTGAAACTTTTCAAATCCCTCTCAAAATTGTTGAAATTCTGTTGAAGCTTTTAAAATTCTCTCTAGAATTTTCAAAATCCATGGCCACATGTTTACAATTTCACGTCAAAAAATGGCTAAAATTCCAGTTGAAATTTTTTCAAAGTCCCTTAAAAATTTTCCAATTTTTGTCCCAATTCTTCCCATTCCCATTGAAACTTTTCAAATCCCTCTCAAAATTGTTGAAATTCTCTTGAAGCTTTTAAAATTCTCTCTAGAATTTTCAAAATCCATGGCCACACGTTTACAATTTCACATAAAAAAATGGCTAAAATTCCAGTTGAAATTTTTTCAAAGTCCCTTAAAAATTTTCCAATTTTTGTCCCAATTCTTCCCATTCCCATTGAAACTTTTCAAATCCCTCTCAAAATTGTTGAAATTCTCTTGAAGCTTTTAAAATTCTCTCTAGAATTTTCAAAATCCACTTCAACATGTTTACAATTTCACATAAAAAAATTGCTAAAATTCCAGTTGAAATTTTTTCAAAGTCCCTTAAAAATTTTCCAATTTTTGTCCCAATTCTTCCCATTCCCATTGAAACTTTTCAAATCCCTCTCAAAATTGTTGAAATTCTGTTGAAGCTTTTAAAATTCTCTCTAGAATTTTCAAAATCCACTTCAACATGTTTACAATTTCACGTCAAAAAATGGCTAAAATTCCAGTTGAAATTTTTTCAAAGTCCCTTAAAAATTTTCCAATTTTTGTCCCAATTCTTCCCATTCCCATTGAAACTTTTCAAATCCCTCTCAAAATTGTTGAAATTCTGTTGAAGCTATAAAATTCTCTCTAGAATTTTCAAAATCCACTTCAACATGTTTACAATTTCACGTCAAAAAATGGCTAAAATTCCAGTTGAAATTTTTTCAAAGTCCCTTAAAAATTTTCCAATTTTTGTCCCAATTCTTCCCATTCCCATTGAAACTTTTCAAATCCCTCTCAAAATTGTTGAAATTCTGTTGAAGCTTTTAAAATTCTCTCTAGAATTTTCAAAATCCACTTCAACATGTTTACAATTTCACGTCAAAAAATTGCTAAAATTCCAGTTGAAATTTTTTCAAAGTCCCTTAAAACTTTTCCAATTTTTGTCCCAATTCTTCCCATTCCCATTGAAACTTTTCAAATCCCTCTCAAAATTGTTGAAATTCTGTTGAAGCTTTTAAAATTCTCTCTAGAATTTTCAAAATCCATGGCCACGTGTTTACAATTTCACGTCAAAAAATGGCTAAAATTCCAGTTGAAATTTTTTCAAAGTCCCTTCAAAATTTTCCAATTTTTGTCCCAATTCTTCCCATTCCCATTGAAACTTTTCAAATCCCTCTCAAAATTGTTGAAATTCTGTTGAAGCTTTTAAAATTCTCTCTAGAATTTTCAAAATCCATGGCCACATGTTTACAATTTCACGTCAAAAAATTGCTAAAATTCCAGTTGAAATTTTTTCAAAGTCCCTTAGAAATTTTCCAATTTTTGTCCCAATTCTTCCCATTCCCATTGAAACTTTTCAAATCCCTCTCAAAATTGTTGAAATTCTGTTGAAGCTTTTAAAATTCTCTCTAGAATTTTCAAAATCCATGTCCACATGTTTACAATTTCACGTCAAAAAATGGCTAAAATTCCAGTTGAAATTTTTTCAAAGTCCCTTAAAAATTTTCCAATTTTTGTCCCAATTCTTCCCATTCCCATTGAAACTTTTCAAATCCCTCTCAAAATTGTTGAAATTCTCTTGAAGCTTTTAAAATTCTCTCTAGAATTTTCAAAATCCACTTCAACATGTTTACAATTTCACATAAAAAATGGCTAAAATTCCAGTTGAAATTTTTTCAAAGTCCCTTAAAAATTTTCCAATTTTTGTCCCAATTCTTCCCATTCCCATTGAAACTTTTCAAATCCCTCTCAAAATTGTTGAAATTCTCTTGAAGCTTTTAAAATTCTCTCTAGAATTTTCAAAATCCATGGCCACGTGTTTACAATTTCACGTCAAAAAATTGCTAAAATTCCAGTTGAAATTTTTTCAAAGTCCCTTAAAAATTTTCCAATTTTTGTCCCAATTCTTCCCATTCCCATTGAAACTCTTCAAATCCCTCTCAAAATTGTTGAAATTCTGTTGAAGCTTTTAAAATTCTCTCTAGAATTTTCAAAATCCACTTCAACATGTTTACAATTTCACGTCAAAAAATGGCTAAAATTCCAGTTGAAATCTTTTCAAAGTCCCTTAAAAATTTTCCAATTTTTGTCCCAATTCTTCCCATTCCCATTGAAACTTTTCAAATCCCTCTCAAAATTGTTGAAATTCTCTTGAAGCTTTTAAAATTCTCTCTAGAATTTTCAAAATCCACTTCAACATGTTTACAATTTCACGTCAAAAAATTGCTAAAATTCCAGTTGAAATTTTTTCAAAGTCCCTTAAAACTTTTCCAATTTTTGTCCCAATTCTTCCCATTCCCATTGAAACTTTTCAAATCCCTCTCAAAATTGTTGAAATTCTGTTGAAGCTTTTAAAATTCTCTCTAGAATTTTCAAAATCCGTGGCCACATGTTTACAATTTCACGTCAAAAAATGGCTAAAATTCCAGTTGAAATTTTTTCAAAGTCCCTTAAAAATTTTCCAATTTTTGTCCCAATTCTTCCCATTCCCATTGAAACTTTTCAAATCCCTCTCAAAATTGTTGAAATTCTCTTGAAGCTTTTAAAAGTCTCTCTAGAATTTTCAAAATCCATGGCCACATGTTTACAATTTCACGTCAAAAAATGGCTAAAATTCCAGTTGAAATTTTTTCAAAGTCCCTTAAAAATTTTCCAATTTTTGTCCCAATTCTTCCCATTCTCATTGAAACTTTTCAAATCCCTCTCAAAATTGTTGAAATTCTCTTGAAGCTTTTAAAATTCTCTCTAGAATTTTCAAAATCCATGGCCACATGTTTACAATTTCACGTCAAAAAATGGCTAAAATTCCAGTTGAAATTTTTTCAAAGTCCCTTAAAAATTTTCCAATTTTTGTCCCAATTCTTCCCATTCCCATTGAAACTTTTCAAATCCCTCTCAAAATTGTTGAAATTCTCTTGAAGCTTTTAAAATTCTCTCTAGAATTTTCAAAATCCATGTCCACATGTTTACAATTTCACGTCAAAAAATGGCTAAAATTCCAGTTGAAATTTTTTCAAAGTCCCTTAAAAATTTTCCAATTTTTGTCCCAATTCTTCCCATTCCCATTGAAACTTTTCAAATCCCTCTCAAAATTGTTGAAATTCTGTTGAAGCTTTTAAAATTCTCTCTAGAATTTTCAAAATCCACTTCAACATGTTTACAATTTCACGTCAAAAAATGGCTAAAATTCCAGTTGAAATTTTTTCAAAGTCCCTTAAAAATTTTCCAATTTTTGTCCCAATTCTTCCCATTCCCATTGAAACTTTTCAAATCCCTCTCAAAATTGTTGAAATTCTCTTGAAGCTTTTAAAATTCTCTCTAGAATTTTCAAAATCCATGGCCACACGTTTACAATTTCACATAAAAAAATGGCTAAAATTCCAGTTGAAATTTTTTCAAAGTCCCTTAAAAATTTTCCAATTTTTGTCCCAATTCTTCCCATTCCCATTGAAACTTTTCAAATCCCTCTCAAAATTGTTGAAATTCTCTTGAAGCTTTTAAAATTCTCTCTAGAATTTTCAAAATCCACTTCAACATGTTTACAATTTCACGTCAAAAAATTGCTAAAATTCCAGTTGAAATTTTTTCAAAGTCCCTTAAAAATTTTCCAATTTTTGTCCCAATTCTTCCCATTCCCATTGAAACTTTTCAAATCCCTCTCAAAATTGTTGAAATTCTGTTGAAGCTTTTAAAATTCTCTCTAGAATTTTCAAAATCCACTTCAACATGTTTACAATTTCACGTCAAAAAATGGCTAAAATTCCAGTTGAAATTTTTTCAAAGTCCCTTAAAAATTTTCCAATTTTTGTCCCAATTCTTCCCATTCCCATTGAAACTTTTCAAATCCCTCTCAAAATTGTTGAAATTCTGTTGAAGCTTTTAAAATTCTCTCTAGAATTTTCAAAATCCACTTCAACATGTTTACAATTTCACGTCAAAAAATGGCTAAAATTCCAGTTGAAATTTTTTCAAAGTCCCTTAAAAATTTTCCAATTTTTGTCCCAATTCTTCCCATTCCCATTGAAACTTTTCAAATCCCTCTCAAAATTGTTGAAATTCTCTTGAAGCTTTTAAAATTCTCTCTAGAATTTTCAAAATCCACTTCAACATGTTTACAATTTCACGTCAAAAAATTGCTAAAATTCCAGTTGAAATTTTTTCAAAGTCCCTTAAAACTTTTCCAATTTTTGTCCCAATTCTTCCCATTCCCATTGAAACTTTTCAAATCCCTCTCAAAATTGTTGAAATTCTGTTGAAGCTTTTAAAATTCTCTCTAGAATTTTCAAAATCCATGGCCACGTGTTTACAATTTCACGTCAAAAAATGGCTAAAATTCCAGTTGAAATTTTTTCAAAGTCCCTTCAAAATTTTCCAATTTTTGTCCCAATTCTTCCCATTCCCATTGAAACTTTTCAAATCCCTCTCAAAATTGTTGAAATTCTGTTGAAGCTTTTAAAATTCTCTCTAGAATTTTCAAAATCCATGGCCACATGTTTACAATTTCACGTCAAAAAATTGCTAAAATTCCAGTTGAAATTTTTTCAAAGTCCCTTAGAAATTTTCCAATTTTTGTCCCAATTCTTCCCATTCCCATTGAAACTTTTCAAATCCCTCTCAAAATTGTTGAAATTCTGTTGAAGCTTTTAAAATTCTCTCTAGAATTTTCAAAATCCATGTCCACATGTTTACAATTTCACGTCAAAAAATGGCTAAAATTCCAGTTGAAATTTTTTCAAAGTCCCTTAAAAATTTTCCAATTTTTGTCCCAATTCTTCCCATTCCCATTGAAACTTTTCAAATCCCTCTCAAAATTGTTGAAATTCTCTTGAAGCTTTTAAAATTCTCTCTAGAATTTTCAAAATCCATGGCCACATGTTTACAATTTCACGTCAAAAAATGGCTAAAATTCCAGTTGAAATTATTTCAAAGTCCCTTCAAAATTTTCCAATTTTTGTCCCAATTCTTCCCATTCCCATTGAAACTTTTCAAATCCCTCTCAAAATTGTTGAAATTCTCTTGAAGCTTTTAAAATTCTCTCTAGAATTTTCAAAATCCATGGCCACATGTTTACAATTTCACATAAAAAAATGGCTAAAATTCCAGTTGAAATTTTTTCAAAGTCCCTTAAAAATTTTCCAATTTTTGTCCCAATTCTTCCCATTCCCATTGAAACTTTTCAAATCCCTCTCAAAATTGTTGAAATTCTGTTGAAGCTTTTAAAGTTCTCTCTAGAATTTTCAAAATCCACTTCAACATGTTTACAATTTCACGTCAAAAAATGGCTAAAATTCCAGTTGAAATTTTTTCAAAGTCCCTTAAAACTTTTCCAATTTTTGTCCCAATTCTTCCCATTCCCATTGAAACTTTTCAAATCCCTCTCAAAATTGTTGAAATTCTGTAGAAGCTTTTAAAATTCTCTCTAGAATTTTCAAAATCCATGGCCACATGTTTACAATTTCACGTCAAAAAATAGCTAAAATTCCAGTTGAAATTTTTTCAAAGTCCCTGAAAAATTTTCCAATTTTTGTCCCAATTCTTCCCATTCCCATTGAAACTTTTCAAATCCCTCTCAAAATTGTTGAAATTCTCTTGAAGCTTTTAAAATTCTCTCTAGAATTTTCAAAATCCATGTCCACATGTTTACAATTTCACGTCAAAAAAATGGCTAAAATTCCAGTTGAAATTTTTTCAAAGTCCCTTAAAAATTTTCCAATTTTTGTCCCAATTCTTCCCATTCCCATTGAAACTTTTCAAATCCCTCTCAAAATTGTTGAAATTCTGTTGAAGCTTTTAAAATTCTCTCTAGAATTTTCAAAATCCATGTCCACATGTTTACAATTTCACATAAAAAAATTGCTAAAATTCCAGTTGAAATTTTTTCAAAGTCCCTTAAAAATTTTCCAATTTTTGTCCCAATTCTTCCCATTCCCATTGAAACTTTTCAAATCCCTCTCAAAATTGTTGAAATTCTCTTGAAGCTTTTAAAATTCTCTCTAGAATTTTCAAAATCCATGGCCACATGTTTACAATTTCACATAAAAAAATGGCTAAAATTCCAGTTGAAATTTTTTCAAAGTCCCTTAAAAATTTTCCAATTTTTGTCCCAATTCTTCCCATTCCCATTGAAACTTTTCAAATCCCTCTCAAAATTGTTGAAATTCTGATGAAGCTTTTAAAATTCTCTCTAGAATTTTCAAAATCCACTTCAACATGTTTACAATTTCACGTCAAAAAATGGCTAAAATTCCAGTTGAAATTTTTTCAAAGTCCCTTAAAAATTTTCCAATTTTTGTCCCAATTCTTCCCATTCCCATTGAAACTTTTCAAATCCCTCTCAAAATTGTTGAAATTCTCTTGAAGCTTTTAAAATTCTCTCTAGAATTTTCAAAATCCACTTCAACATGTTTACAATTTCACGTCAAAAAATGGCTAAAATTCCAGTTGAAATTTTTTCAAAGTCCCTTAAAACTTTTTCAATTTTTGTCCCAATTCTTCCCATTCCCATTGAAACTTTTCAAATCCCTCTCAAAATTGTTGAAATTCTGTTGAAGCTTTTAAAATTCTCTCTAGAATTTTCAAAATCCATGGCCACATGTTTACAATTTCACGTCAAAAAATGGCTAAAATTCCAGTTGAAATTTTTTCAAAGTCCCTTAAAAATTTTCCAATTTTTGTCCCAATTCTTCCCATTCCCATTGAAACTTTTCAAATCCCTCTCAAAATTGTTGAAATTCTGATGAAGCTTTTAAAATTCTCTCTAGAATTTTCAAAATCCACTTCAACATGTTTACAATTTCACGTCAAAAAATGGCTAAAATTCCAGTTGAAATTTTTTCAAAGTCCCTTAAAAATTTTCCAATTTTTGTCCCAATTCTTCCCATTCCCATTGAAACTTTTCAAATCCCTCTCAAAATTGTTGAAATTCTCTTGAAGCTTTTAAAATTCTCTCTAGAATTTTCAAAATCCACTTCAACATGTTTACAATTTCACGTCAAAAAACTGCTAAAATTCCAGTTGAAATTTTTTCAAAGTCCCTTAAAACTTTTTCAATTTTTGTCCCAATTCTTCCCATTCCCATTGAAACTTTTCAAATCCCTCTCAAAATTGTTGAAATTCTGTTGAAGCTTTTAAAATTCTCTCTAGAATTTTCAAAATCCATGGCCACATGTTTACAATTTCACGTCAAAAAATGGCTAAAATTCCAGTTGAAATTTTTTCAAAGTCCCTTAAAAATTTTCCAATTTTTGTCCCAATTCTTCCCATTCCCATTGAAACTTTTCAAATCCCTATCAAAATTGTTGAAATTCTCTTGAAGCTTTTAAAATTCTCTCTAGAATTTTCAAAATCCATGTCCACATGTTTACAATTTCACGTCAAAAAATGGCTAAAATTCCAGTTGAAATTTTTTCAAAGTCCCTTAAAAATTTTCCAATTTTTGTCCCAATTCTTCCCATTCCCATTGAAACTTTTCAAATCCCTCTCAAAATTGTTGAAATTCTGTTGAAGCTTTTAAAATTCTCTCTAGAATTTTCAAAATCCATGTCCACATGTTTACAATTTCACGTCAAAAAATGGCTAAAATTCCAGTTGAAATTTTTTCAAAGTCCCTTAAAAATTTTCCAATTTTTGTCCCAATTCTTCCCATTCCCATTGAAACTTTTCAAATCCCTCTCAAAATTGTTGAAATTCTCTTGAAGCTTTTAAAATTCTGTCTAGAGTTTTCAAAATCCATGGCCACATGTTTACAATTTCACGTCAAAAAATGGCTAAAATTCCAGTTGAAATTTTTTCAAAGTCCCTTAAAAATTTTCCAATTTTTGTCCCAATTCTTCCCATTCCCATTGAAACTTTTCAAATCCCTCTCAAAATTGTTGAAATTCTCTTGAAGCTTTTAAAATTCTCTCTAGAGTTTTCAAAATCCATGGCCACATGTTTACAATTTCACGTCAAAAAATGGCTAAAATTCCAGTTGAAATTTTTTCAAAGTCCCTTAAAAAATTTCCAATTTTTGTCCCAATTCTTCCCATTCCCATTGAAACTTTTCAAATCCCTCTCAAAATTGTTGAAATTCTCTTGAAGCTTTTAAAATTCTCTCTAGAATTTTCAAAATCCATGGCCACATGTTTACAATTTCACGTCAAAAAATGGCTAAAATTCCAGTTGAAATTTTTTCAAAGTCCCTTAAAAATTTTCCAATTTTTGTCCCAATTCTTCCCATTCCCATTGAAACTTTTCAAATCCCTCTCAAAATTGTTGAAATTCTCTTGAAGCTTTTAAAATTCTCTCTAGAATTTTCAAAGTCCATGGCCACATGTTTACAATTTCACGTCAAAAAATGGCTAAAATTCCAGTTGAAATTTTTTCAAAGTCCCTTAAAAATTTTCCAATTTTTGTCCCAATTCTTCCCATTCCCATTGAAACTTTCAAATCCCTCTCAAAATTGTTGAAATTCTCTTGAAGCTTTTAAAATTCTCTCTAGAATTTTCAAAATCCATGTCCACATGTTTACAATTTCACGTCAAAAAATGGCTAAAATTCCAGTTGAAATTTTTTCAAAGTCCCTTAAAAATTTTCCAATTTTTGTCCCAATTCTTCCCATTCCCATTGAAACTTTTCAAATCCCTCTCAAAATTGTTGAAATTCTCTTGAAGCTTTTAAAATTCTCTCTAGAATTTTCAAAATCCATGTCCACATGTTTACAATTTCACGTCAAAAAATGGCTAAAATTCCAGTTGAAATTTTTTCAAAGTCCCTTAAAAATTTTCCAATTTTTGTCCCAATTCTTCCCATTCCCATTGAAACTTTTCAAATCCCTCTCAAAATTGTTGAAATTCTGTTGAAGCTTTTAAAATTCTCTCTAGAATTTTCAAAATCCACTTCAACATGTTTACAATTTCACGTCAAAAAATTGCTAAAATTCCAGTTGAAATTTTTTCAAAGTCCCTTAAAAATTTTCCAATTTTTGTCCCAATTCTTCCCATTCCCATTGAAACTTTTCAAATCCCTCTCAAAATTGTTGAAATTCTGTTGAAGCTTTTAAAATTCTCTCTAGAATTTTCAAAATCCATGGCCACATGTTTACAATTTGACGTCAAAAATTGCTAAAATTCCAGTTGAAATTTTTCAAAGTCCCTTAAAAATTTTCCAATTTTTGTCCCAATTCTTCCCATTCCCATTGAAACTTTTCAAATCCCTCTCAAAATTGTTGAAATTCTCTTGAAGCTTTTAAAATTCTCTCTAGAATTTTCAAAATCCACTTCAACATGTTTACAATTTCACGTCAAAAAATGGCTAAAATTCCAGTTGAAATTTTTTCAAAGTCCCTTAAAAATTTTCCAATTTTTGTCCCAATTCTTCCCATTCCCATTGAAACTTTTCAAATCCCTCTCAAAATTGTTGAAATTCTGTTGAAGCTTTTAAAATTCTCTCTAGAATTTTCAAAATCCATGGCCACATGTTTACAATTTCACATTAAAAAAATGGCTAAAATTCCAGTTGAAATTTTTTCAAAGTCCCTTAAAAATTTTCCAATTTTTGTCCCAATTCTTCCCATTCCCATTGAAACTTTTCAAATCCCTCTCAAAATTGTTGAAATTCTGTTGAAGCTTTTAAAATTCTCTCTAGAATTTTCAAAATCCACTTCAACATGTTTACAATTTCACGTCAAAAAATGGCTAAAATTCCAGTTGAAATTTTTTCAAAGTCCCTTAAAAATTTTCCAATTTTTGTCCCAATTCTTCCCATTCCCATTGAAACTTTTCAAATCCCTCTCAAAATTGTTGAAATTCTGTTGAAGCTTTTAAAATTCTCTCTAGAATTTTCAAAATCCATGTCCACATGTTTACAATTTCACGTCAAAAAATGGCTAAAATTCCAGTTGAAATTTTTTCAAAGTCCCTTAAAAATTTTCCAATTTTTGTCCCAATTCTTCCCATTCCCATTGAAACTTTTCAAATCCCTCTCAAAATTGTTGAAATTCTGTTGAAGCTTTTAAAATTCTCTCTAGAATTTTCAAAATCCATGGCCACATGTTTACAATTTCACGTCAAAAAATGGCTAAAATTCCAGTTGAAATTTTTTCAAAGTCCCTTAAAAATTTTCCAATTTTTGTCCCAATTCTTCCCATTCCCATTGAAACTTTTCAAATCCCTCTCAAAATTGTTGAAATTCTGTTGAAGCTTTTAAAATTCTCTCTAGAATTTTCAAAATCCATGGCCACATGTTTACAATTTCACGTAAAAAAAATGGCTAAAATTCCAGTTGAAATTTTTTCAAAGTCCCTGAAAAATTTTCCAATTTTTGTCCCAATTCTTCCCATTCCCATTGAAACTTTTCAAATCCCTCTCAAAATTGTTGAAATTCTCTTGAAGCTTTTAAAATTCTCTCTAGAATTTTCAAAATCCATGTCCACATGTTTACAATTTCATGTTAAAAAATTGCTAAAATTCCAGTTGAAATTTTTTCAAAGTCCCTTAAAAATTTTCCAATTTTTGTCCCAATTCTTCCCATTCCCATTGAAACTTTTCAAATCCCTCTCAAAATTGTTGAAATTCTCTTGAAGCTTTTAAAATTCTCTCTAGAATTTTCAAAATCCATGGCCACATGTTTACAATTTCACGTCAAAAAATGGCTAAAATTCCAGTTCAAATTTTTTCAAAGTCCCTTAAAAATTTTCCAATTTTTGTCCCAATTCTTCCCATTCCCATTGAAACTTTTCAAATCCCTCTCAAAATTGTTGAAATTCTGTTGAAGCTTTTAAAATTCTCTCTAGAATTTTCAAAATCCACTTCAACATGTTTACAATTTCACGTCAAAAAATGGCTAAAATTCCAGTTGAAATTTTTTCAAAGTCCCTTAAAAATTTTCCAATTTTTGTCCCAATTCTTCCCATTCTCATTGAAACTTTTCAAATCCCTCTCAAAATTGTTGAAATTCTGTTGAAGCTTTTAAAATTCTCTCTAGAGTTTTCAAAATCCACTTCAACATGTTTACAATTTCACGCCAAAAAATGGCTAAAATTCCAGTTGAAATTTTTCAAAGTCCCTTAAAAATTTTCCAATTTTTGTCCCAATTCTTCCCATTCCCATTGAAACTTTTCAAATCCCTCTCAAAATTGTTGAAATTCTGTTGAAGCTTTTAAAATTCTCTCTAGAATTTTCAAAATCCATGGCCACATGTTTACAATTTGACGTCAAAATTTGCTAAAATTCCAGTTGAAATTTTTTCAAAGTCCCTTAAAAATTTTCCAATTTTTGTCCCAATTCTTCCCATTCCCATTGAAACTTTTCAAATCCCTCTCAAAATTGTTGAAATTCTGTTGAAGCTTTTAAAATTCTCTCTAGAATTTTCAAAATCCACTTCAACATGTTTACAATTTCACGTCAAAAAATGGCTAAAATTCCAGTTGAAATTTTTTCAAAGTCCCTTAAAAATTTTCCAATTTTTGTCCCAATTCTTCCCATTCCCATTGAAACTTTTCAAATCCCTCTCAAAATTGTTGAAATTCTCTTGAAGCTTTTAAAATTCTCTCTAGAGTTTTCAAAATCCACTTCAACATGTTTACAATTTCACGTCAAAAAATGGCTAAAATTCCAGTTGAAATTTTTTCAAAGTCCCTTAAAAATTTTCCAATTTTTGTCCCAATTCTTCCCATTCCCATTGAAACTTTTCAAATCCCTCTCAAAATTGTTGAAATTCTCTTGAAGCTTTTAAAATTCTCTCTAGAATTTTCAAAATCCATGGCCACATGTTTACAATTTGACGTCAAAATTTGCTAAAATTCCAGTTGAAATTTTTTCAAAGTCCCTGAAAAATTTTCCAATTTTTGTCCCAATTCTTCCCATTCCCATTGAAACTTTTCAAATCCCTCTCAAAATTGTTGAAATTCTCTTGAAGCTTTTAAAATTCTCTCTAGAATTTTCAAAATCCATGGCCACATGTTTACAATTTGACGTCAAAATTTGCTAAAATTCCAGTTGAAATTTTTTCAAAGTCCCTTAAAAATTTTCCAATTTTTGTCCCAATTCTTCCCATTCCCATTGAAACTTTTCAAATCCCTCTCAAAATTGTTGAAATTCTCTTGAAGCTTTTAAAATTCTCTCTAGAATTTTCAAAATCCATGGCCACATGTTTACAATTTGACGTCAAAATTTGCTAAAATTCCAGTTGAAATTTTTTCAAAGTCCCTTAAAAATTTTCCAATTTTTGTCCCAATTCTTCCCATTCCCATTGAAACTTTTCAAATCCCTCTCAAAATTGTTGAAATTCTGTTGAAGCTTTTAAAATTCTCTCTAGAATTTTCAAAATCCACTTCAACATGTTTACAATTTCACGTCAAAAAATGGCTAAAATTCCAGTTGAAATTTTTTCAAAGTCCCTTCAGAATTTTCCAATTTTTGTCCCAATTCTTCCCATTCCCATTGAAACTTTTCAAATCCCTCTCAAAATTGTTGAAATTCTCTTGAAGCTTTTAAAATTCTCTCTAGAATTTTCAAAATCCATGTCCACATGTTTACAATTTCACGTCAAAAAATGGCTAAAATTCCAGTTGAAATTTTTTCAAAGTCCCTTAAAAATTTTCCAATTTTTGTCCCAATTCTTCCCATTCCCATTGAAACTTTTCAAATCCCTCTCAAAATTGTTGAAATTCTGTTGAAGCTTTTAAAATTCTCTCTAGAATTTTCAAAATCCATGTCCACATGTTTACAATTTCACGTCAAAAAATGGCTAAAATTCCAGTTGAAATTTTTTCAAAGTCCCTTAAAAATTTTCCAATTTTTGTCCCAATTCTTCCCATTCCCATTGAAACTTTTCAAATCCCTCTCAAAATTGTTGAAATTCTGTTGAAGCTTTTAAAATTCTCTCTAGAATTTTCAAAATCCACTTCAACATGTTTACAATTTCACGTCAAAAGATGGCTAAAATTCCAGTTGAAATTTTTTCAAAGTCCCTTAAAAATTTTCCAATTTTTGTCCCAATTCTTCCCATTCCCATTGAAACTTTTCAAATCCCTCTCAAAATTGTTGAAATTCTCTTGAAGCTTTTAAAATTCTCTCTAGAGTTTTCAAAATCCACTTCAACATGTTTACAATTTCACGTCAAAAAATGGCTAAAATTCCAGTTGAAATTTTTTCAAAGTCCCTTAAAAATTTTCCAATTTTTGTCCCAATTCTTCCCATTCCCATTGAAACTTTTCAAATCCCTTTCAAAATTGTTGAAATTCTCTTGAAGCTTTTAAAATTCTCTCTAGAATTTTCAAAATCCATGGCCACATGTTTACAATTTGACGTCAAAATTTGCTAAAATTCCAGTTGAAATTTTTTCAAAGTCCCTTAAAAATTTTCCAATTTTTGTCCCAATTCTTCCCATTCCCATTGAAACTTTTCAAATCCCTCTCAAAATTGTTGAAATTCTCTTGAAGCTTTTAAAATTCTCTCTAGAATTTTCAAAATCCATGGCCACATGTTTACAATTTCACGTCAAAAAATGGCTAAAATTCCAGTTGAAATTTTTTCAAAGTCCCTTAAAAATTTTCCAATTTTTGTCCCAATTCTTCCCATTCCCATTGAAACTTTTCAAATCCCTCTCAAAATTGTTGAAATTCTGTTGAAGCTTTTAAAATTCTCTCTAGAGTTTTCAAAATCCACTTCAACATGTTTACAATTTCACGTCAAAAAATGGCTAAAATTCCAGTTGAAATTTTTTCAAAGTCCCTTAAAAATTTTCCAATTTTTGTCCCAATTCTTCCCATTCCCATTGAAACTTTTTAAATCCCTCTCAAAATTGTTGAAATTCTCTGAAGCTTTTAAAATTCTCTCTAGAATTTTCAAAATCCATGGCCACATGTTTACAATTTCACATAAAAAAATGGCTAAAATTCCAGTTGAAATTTTTCAAAGTCCCTTAAAAATTTTCCAATTTTTGTCCCAATTCTTCCCATTCCCATTGAAACTTTTCAAATCCCTCTCAAAATTGTTGAAATTCTCTTGAAGCTTTTAAAATTCTCTCTAGAATTTTCAAAATCCACTTCAACATGTTTACAATTTCACGTCAAAAAATGGCTAAAATTCCAATTGAAATTTTTTCAAAGTCCCTTAAAAATTTTCCAATTTTTGTCCCAATTCTTCCCATTCCCATTGAAACTTTTCAAATCCCTCTCAAAATTGTTGAAATTCTGTTGAAGCTTTTAAAATTCTCTCTAGAGTTTTCAAAATCCACTTCAACATGTTTACAATTTCACGTCAAAAAATTGCTAAAATTCCAGTTGAAATTTTTTCAAAGTCCCTTAAAAATTTTCCAATTTTTGTCCCCCAATTCTTCCCATTCCCATTGAAACTTTTCAAATCCCTCTCAAAATTGTTGAAATTCTCTTGAAGCTTTTAAAATTCTCTCTAGAATTTTCAAAATCCATGGCCACATGTTTACAATTTGACGTCAAAATTTGCTAAAATTCCAGTTGAAATTTTTTCAAAGTCCCTTAAAAATTTTCCAATTTTTGTCCCAATTCTTCCCATTCCCATTGAAACTTTTCAAATCCCTCTCAAAATTGTTGAAATTCTCTTGAAGCTTTTAAAATTCTCTCTAGAATTTTCAAAATCCACTTCAACATGTTTACAATTTCACGTCAAAAAATGGCTAAAATTCCAGTTGAAATTTTTTCAAAGTCCCTTAAAAATTTTCCAATTTTTGTCCCAATTCTTCCCATTCCCATTGAAACTTTTCAAATCCCTCTCAAAATTGTTGAAATTCTGTTGAAGCTTTTAAAATTCTCTCTAGAATTTTCAAAATCCATGGCCACATGTTTACAATTTCACATTAAAAAAATGGCTAAAATTCCAGTTGAAATTTTTTCAAAGTCCCTTAAAAAATTTTCCAATTTTTGTCCCAATTCTTCCCATTCCCATTGAAACTTTTCAAATCCCTCTCAAAATTGTTGAAATTCTCTTGAAGCTTTTAAAATTCTCTCTAGAATTTTCAAAATCCATGTCCACATGTTTACAATTTCACGTCAAAAAATGGCTAAAATTCCAGTTGAAATTTTTTCAAAGTCCCTTAAAAATTTTCCAATTTTTGTCCCCATTCTTCCCATTCCCATTGAAACTTTTCAAATCCCTCTCAAAATTGTTGAAATTCTGTTGAAGCTTTTAAAATTCTCTCTAGAATTTTCAAAATCCATGTCCACATGTTTACAATTTCACGTCAAAAAATGGCTAAAATTCCAGTTGAAATTTTTTCAAAGTCCCTTAAAAATTTTCCAATTTTTGTCCCAATTCTTCCCATTCCCATTGAAACTTTTCAAATCCCTCTCAAAATTGTTGAAATTCTGTTGAAGCTTTTAAAATTCTCTCTAGAGTTTTCAAAATCCATGGCCACATGTTTACAATTTCACATAAAAAAATGGCTAAAATTCCAGTTGAAATTTTTTCAAAGTCCCTTAAAAATTTTCCAATTTTTGTCCCAATTCTTCCCATTCCCATTGAAACTTTTCAAATCCCTCTCAAAATTGTTGAAATTCTCTTGAAGCTTTTAAAATTCTCTCTAGAGTTTTCAAAATCCATGGCCACATGTTTACAATTTCACGTCAAAAAATGGCTAAAATTCCAGTTGAAATTTTTTCAAAGTCCCTTCAAAATTTTCCAATTATTGTCCCAATTCTTCCCATTCCCATTGAAACTTTTCAAATCCCTCTCAAAATTGTTGAAATTCTGTTGAAGCTTTTAAAATTCTCTCTAGAATTTTCAAAATCCATGGCCACATGTTTACAATTTCACGTCAAAAAATGGCTAAAATTCCAGTTGAAATTTTTTCAAAGTCCCTTAAAAGTTTTCCAATTTTTGTCCCAATTCTTCCCATTCCCATTGAAACTTTTCAAATCCCTCTCAAAATTGTTGAAATTCTGTTGAAGCTTTTAAAATTCTCTCTAGAATTTTCAAAATCCATGGCCACATGTTTACAATTTCACGTAAAAAAATGGCTAAAATTCCAGTTGAAATTTTTTCAAAGTCCCTTAAAAATTTTCCAATTTTTGTCCCAATTCTTCCCATTCCCATTGAAACTTTTCAAATCCCTCTCAAAATTGTTGAAATTCTCTTGAAGCTTTTAAAATTCTCTCTAGAATTTTCAAAATCCATGTCCACATGTTTACAATTTCATGTTAAAAAATTGCTAAAATTCCAGTTGAAATTTTTTCAAAGTCCCTTAAAAATTTTCCAATTTTTGTCCCAATTCTTCCCATTCCCATTGAAACTTTTCAAATCCCTCTCAAAATTGTTGAAATTCTGTTGAAGCTTTTAAAATTCTCTCTAGAATTTTCAAAATCCATGGCCACATGTTTACAATTTCACGTCAAAAAATGGCTAAAATTCCAGTTGAAATTTTTTCAAAGTCCCTTAAAAATTTTCCAATTTTTGTCCCAATTCTTCCCATTCTCATTGAAACTTTTCAAATCCCTCTCAAAATTGTTGAAATTCTGTTGAAGCTTTTAAAATTCTCTCTAGAATTTTCAAAATCCACTTCAACATGTTTACAATTTCACGTCAAAAAATGGCTAAAATTCCAGTTGAAATTTTTTCAAAGTCCCTTAAAAATTTTCCAATTTTTGTCCCAATTCTTCCCATTCCCATTGAAACTTTTCAAATCCCTCTCAAAACTGTTGAAATTCTCTTGAAGCTTTTAAAATTCTCTCTAGAATTTTCAAAATCCACTTCAACATGTTTACAATTTCACGTCAAAAAATTGCTAAAATTCCAGTTCAAATTTTTTCAAAGTCCCTTAAAAATTTTCCAATTTTTGTCCCAATTCTTCCCATTCCCATTGAAACTTTTCAAATCCCTCTCAAAATTGTTGAAATTCTGTTGAAGCTTTTAAAATTCTCTCTAGAATTTTCAAAATCCACTTCAACATGTTTACAATTTCACGTCAAAAAATGGCTAAAATTCCAGTTGAAATTTTTTCAAAGTCCCTTAAAAATTTTCCAATTTTTGTCCCAATTCTTCCCATTCTCATTGAAACTTTTCAAATCCCTCTCAAAATTGTTGAAATTCTGTTGAAGCTTTTAAAATTCTCTCTAGAGTTTTCAAAATCCACTTCAACATGTTTACAATTTCACGCCAAAAAATGGCTAAAATTCCAGTTGAAATTTTTTCAAAGTCCCTTAAAAATTTTCCAATTTTTGTCCCAATTCTTCCCATTCCCATTGAAACTTTTCAAATCCCTCTCAAAATTGTTGAAATTCTCTTGAAGCTTTTAAAATTCTCTCTAGAATTTTCAAAATCCATGGCCACATGTTTACAATTTCACGTCAAAATTTGCTAAAATTCCAGTTGAAATTTTTTCAAAGTCCCTTAAAAATTTTCCAATTTTTGTCCCAATTCTTCCCATTCCCATTGAAACTTTTCAAATCCCTCTCAAAATTGTTGAAATTCTGTTGAAGCTTTTAAAATTCTCTCTAGAATTTTCAAAATCCACTTCAACATGTTTACAATTTCACGTCAAAAAATGGCTAAAATTCCAGTTGAAATTTTTTCAAAGTCCCTGAAAAATTTTCCAATTTTTGTCCCAATTCTTCCCATTCCCATTGAAACTTTTCAAATCCCTCTCAAAATTGTTGAAATTCTCTTGAAGCTTTTAAAATTCTCTCTAGAGTTTTCAAAATCCACTTCAACATGTTTACAATTTCACGTCAAAAAATGGCTAAAATTCCAGTTGAAATTTTTTCAAAGTCCCTTAAAAATTTTCCAATTTTTGTCCCAATTCTTCCCATTCCCATTGAAACTTTTCAAATCCCTCTCAAAATTGTTGAAATTCTCTTGAAGCTTTTAAAATTCTCTCTAGAATTTTCAAAATCCATGGCCACATGTTTACAATTTGACGTCAAAATTTGCTAAAATTCCAGTTGAAATTTTTTCAAAGTCCCTTAAAAATTTTCCAATTTTTGTCCCAATTCTTCCCATTCCCATTGAAACTTTTCAAATTCCTCTCAAAATTGTTGAAATTCTGTTGAAGCTTTTAAAATTCTCTCTAGAATTTTCAAAATCCACTTCAACATGTTTACAATTTCACGTCAAAAAATTGCTAAAATTCCAGTTGAAATTTTTTCAAAGTCCCTTAAAAATTTTCCAATTTTTGTCCCAATTCTTCCCATTCCCATTGAAACTTTTCAAATCCCTCTCAAAATTGTTGAAATTCTGTTGAAGCTTTTAAAATTCTCTCTAGAATTTTCAAAATCCACTTCAACATGTTTACAATTTCACGTCAAAAATGGCTAAAATTCCAGTTGAAATTTTTTCAAAGTCCCTTAAAAATTTTCCAATTTTTGTCCCAATTCTTCCCATTCCCATTGAAACTTTTCAAATCCCTCTCAAAATTGTTGAAATTCTGTTGAAGCTTTTAAAATTCTCTCTAGAGTTTTCAAAATCCACTTCAACATGTTTACAATTTCACGTCAAAAAATGGCTAAAATTCCAGTTGAAATTTTTTCAAAGTCCCTTAAAAATTTTCCAATTTTTGTCCCAATTCTTCCCATTCCCATTGAAACTTTTCAAATCCCTCTCAAAATTGTTGAAATTCTCTTGAAGCTTTTAAAATTCTCTCTAGAATTTTCAAAATCCATGGCCACATGTTTACAATTTGACGTCAAAATTTGCTAAAATTCCAGTTGAAATTTTTTCAAAGTCCCTTAAAAATTTTCCAATTTTTGTCCCAATTCTTCCCATTCCCATTGAAACTTTTCAAATCCCTCTCAAAATTGTTGAAATTCTGTTGAAGCTTTTAAAATTCTCTCTAGAATTTTCAAAATCCACTTCAACATGTTTACAATTTCACGTCAAAAAATGGCTAAAATTCCAGTTGAAATTTTTTCAAAGTCCCTTCAAAATTTTCCAATTTTTGTCCCAATTCTTCCCATTCCCATTGAAACTTTTCAAATCCCTCTCAAAATTGTTGAAATTCTCTTGAAGCTTTTAAAATTCTCTCTAGAATTTTCAAAATCCATGTCCACATGTTTACAATTTCACGTCAAAAAATGGCTAAAATTCCAGTTGAAATTTTTTCAAAGTCCCTTAAAAATTTTCCAATTTTTGTCCCAATTCTTCCCATTCCCATTGAAACTTTTCAAATCCCTCTCAAAATTGTTGAAATTCTGTTGAAGCTTTTAAAATTCTCTCTAGAATTTTCAAAATCCATGTCCACATGTTTACAATTTCACGTCAAAAAATGGCTAAAATTCCAGTTGAAATTTTTTCAAAGTCCCTTAAAAATTTTCCAATTTTTGTCCCAATTCTTCCCATTCCCATTGAAACTTTTCAAATCCCTCTCAAAATTGTTGAAATTCTGTTGAAGCTTTTAAAATTCTCTCTAGAATTTTCAAAATCCACTTCAACATGTTTACAATTTCACGTCAAAAGATGGCTAAAATTCCAGTTGAAATTTTTTCAAAGTCCCTTAAAAATTTTCCAATTTTTGTCCCAATTCTTCCCATTCCCATTGAAACTTTTCAAATCCCTCTCAAAATTGTTGAAATTCTCTTGAAGCTTTTAAAATTCTCTCTAGAGTTTTCAAAATCCACTTCAACATGTTTACAATTTCACGTCAAAAAATGGCTAAAATTCCAGTTGAAATTTTTTCAAAGTCCCTTAAAAATTTTCCAATTTTTGTCCCAATTCTTCCCATTCCCATTGAAACTTTTCAAATCCCTTTCAAAATTGTTGAAATTCTCTTGAAGCTTTTAAAATTCTCTCTAGAATTTTCAAAATCCATGGCCACATGTTTACAATTTGACGTCAAAATTTGCTAAAATTCCAGTTGAAATTTTTTCAAAGTCCCTTAAAAATTTTCCAATTTTTGTCCCAATTCTTCCCATTCCCATTGAAACTTTTCAAATCCCTCTCAAAATTGTTGAAATTCTCTTGAAGCTTTTAAAATTCTCTCTAGAATTTTCAAAATCCATGGCCACATGTTTACAATTTCACGTCAAAAAATGGCTAAAATTCCAGTTGAAATTTTTTCAAAGTCCCTTAAAAATTTTCCAATTTTTGTCCCAATTCTTCCCATTCCCATTGAAACTTTTCAAATCCCTCTCAAAATTGTTGAAATTCTGTTGAAGCTTTTAAAATTCTCTCTAGAGTTTTCAAAATCCACTTCAACATGTTTACAATTTCACGTCAAAAAATGGCTAAAATTCCAGTTGAAATTTTTTCAAAGTCCCTTAAAAATTTTCCAATTTTTGTCCCAATTCTTCCCATTCCCATTGAAACTTTTCAAATCCCTCTCAAAATTGTTGAAATTCTGTTGAAGCTTTTAAAATTCTCTCTAGAGTTTTCAAAATCCACTTCAACATGTTTACAATTTCACGTCAAAAAATGGCTAAAATTCCAGTTGAAATTTTTTCAAAGTCCCTTAAAAATTTTCCAATTTTTGTCCCAATTCTTCCCATTCCCATTGAAACTTTTCAAATCCCTCTCAAAATTGTTGAAATTCTGTTGAAGCTTTTAAAATTCTCTCTAGAATTTTCAAAATCCATGGCCACATGTTTACAATTTGACGTCAAAATTTGCTAAAATTCCAGTTGAAATTTTTTCAAAGTCCCTTAAAAATTTTCCAATTTTTGTCCCAATTCTTCCCATTCCCATTGAAACTTTTCAAATCCCTCTCAAAATTGTTGAAATTCTGTTGAAGCTTTTAAAATTCTCTCTAGAATTTTCAAAATCCACTTCAACATGTTTACAATTTCACGTCAAAAAATGGCTAAAATTCCAGTTGAAATTTTTTCAAAGTCCCTGAAAAATTTTCCAATTTTTGTCCCAATTCTTCCCATTCCCATTGAAACTTTTCAAATCCCTCTCAAAATTGTTGAAATTCTGTTGAAGCTTTTAAAATTCTCTCTAGAGTTTTCAAAATCCACTTCAACATGTTTACAATTTCACGTCAAAAAATGGCTAAAATTCCAGTTGAAATTTTTTCAAAGTCCCTTAAAAATTTTCCAATTTTTGTCCCAATTCTTCCCATTCCCATTGAAACTTTTCAAATCCCTCTCAAAATTGTTGAAATTCTCTTGAAGCTTTTAAAATTCTCTCTAGAATTTTCAAAATCCATGGCCACATGTTTACAATTTGACGTCAAAATTTGCTAAAATTCCAGTTGAAATTTTTTCAAAGTCCCTTAAAAATTTTCCAATTTTTGTCCCAATTCTTCCCATTCCCATTGAAACTTTTCAAATCCCTCTCAAAATTGTTGAAATTCTCTTGAAGCTTTTAAAATTCTCTCTAGAATTTTCAAAATCCACTTCAACATGTTTACAATTTCACGTCAAAAAATGGCTAAAATTCCAGTTGAAATTTTTTCAAAGTCCCTTAAAAATTTTCCAATTTTTGTCCCAATTCTTCCCATTCCCATTGAAACTTTTCAAATCCCTCTCAAAATTGTTGAAATTCTGTTGAAGCTTTAAAATTCTCTCTAGAATTTTCAAAATCCATGGCCACATGTTTACAATTTCACATAAAAAAAATGGCTAAAATTCCAGTTGAAATTTTTTCAAAGTCCCTTAAAAATTTTCCAATTTTTGTCCCAATTCTTCCCATTCCCATTGAAACTTTTCAAATCCCTCTCAAAATTGTTGAAATTCTGTTGAAGCTTTTAAAATTCTCTCTAGAGTTTTCAAAATCCATGTCCACATGTTTACAATTTCACGTCAAAAAATGGCTAAAATTCCAGTTGAAATTTTTTCAAAGTCCCTTAAAAATTTTCCAATTTTTGTCCCAATTCTTCCCATTCCCATGGAAACTTTTCAAATCCCTCTCAAAATTGTTGAAATTCTGTTGAAGCTTTTAAAATTCTCTCTAGAATTTTCAAAATCCACTTCAACATGTTTACAATTTCACGTCAAAAAATGGCTAAAATTCCAGTTGAAATTTTTTCAAAGTCCCTTAAAAATTTTCCAATTTTTGTCCCAATTCTTCCCATTCCCATTGAAACTTTTCAAATCCCTCTCAAAATTGTTGAAATTCTGTTGAAGCTTTTAAAATTCTCTCTAGAGTTTTCAAAATCCACTTCAACATGTTTACAATTTCATGTCAAAAAATGGCTAAAATTCCAGTTGAAATTTTTTCAAAGTCCCTTAAAAATTTTCCAATTTTTGTCCCAATTCTTCCCATTCCCATTGAAACTTTTCAAATCCCTCTCAAAATTGTTGAAATTCTCTTGAAGCTTTTAAAATTCTCTCTAGAATTTTCAAAATCCATGTCCACATGTTTACAATTTCACGTCAAAAAATGGCTAAAATTCCAGTTGAAATTTTTTCAAAGTCCCTTAAAAATTTTCCAATTTTTGTCCCAATTCTTCCCATTCCCATTGCAACTTTTCAAATCCCTCTCAAAATTGTTGAAATTCTGTTGAAGCTTTAAAATTCTCTCTAGAATTTTCAAAATCCATGTCCACATGTTTACAATTTCACGTCAAAAAATGGCTAAAATTCCAGTTGAAATTTTTTCAAAGTCCCTTAAAAATTTTCCAATTTTTGTCCCAATTCTTCCCATTCCCATTGAAACTTTTCAAATCCCTCTCAAAATTGTTGAAATTCTCTTGAAGCTTTTAAAATTCTCTCTAGAATTTTCAAAATCCATGGCCACATGTTTACAATTTGACGTCAAAATTTGCTAAAATTCCAGTTGAAATTTTTTCAAAGTCCCTTAAAAATTTTCCAATTTTTGTCCCAATTCTTCCCATTCCCATTGAAACTTTTCAAATCCCTCTCAAAATTGTTGAAATTCTCTTGAAGCTTTTAAAATTCTCTCTAGAATTTTCAAAATCCACTTCAACATGTTTACAATTTCACGTCAAAAAATGGCTAAAATTCCAGTTGAAATTTTTTCAAAGTCCCTTAAAAATTTTCCAATTTTTGTCCCAATTCTTCCCATTCCCATTGAAACTTTTCAAATCCCTCTCAAAATTGTTGAAATTCTGTTGAAGCTTTTAAAATTCTCTCTAGAATTTTCAAAATCCATGGCCACATGTTTACAATTTCACATAAAAAAAATGGCTAAAATTCCAGTTGAAATTTTTTCAAAGTCCCTTAAAAATTTTCCAATTTTTGTCCCAATTCTTCCCATTCCCATTGAAACTTTTCAAATCCCTCTCAAAATTGTTGAAATTCTCTTGAAGCTTTTAAAATTCTCTCTAGAATTTTCAAAATCCATGTCCACATGTTTACAATTTCACATCAAAAAATGGCTAAAATTCCAGTTGAAATTTTTTCAAAGTCCCTTAAAAATTTTCCAATTTTTGTCCCAATTCTTCCCATTCCCATTGAAACTTTTCAAATCCCTCTCAAAATTGTTGAAATTCTGTTGAAGCTTTTAAAATTCTCTCTAGAGTTTTCAAAATCCATGGCCACATGTTTACAATTTCACGTCAAAAAATGGCTAAAATTCCAGTTGAAATTTTTTCAAAGTCCCTTCAAAATTTTCCAATTTTTGTCCCAATTCTTCCCATTCCCATTGAAACTTTTCAAATCCCTCTCAAAATTGTTGAAATTCTGTTGAAGCTTTTAAAATTCTCTCTAGAATTTTCAAAATCCACTTCAACATGTTTACAATTTCACGTCAAAAAATGGCTAAAATTCCAGTTGAAATTTTTTCAAAGTCCCTTAAAAATTTTCCAATTTTTGTCCCAATTCTTCCCATTCCCATTGAAACTTTTCAAATCCCTCTCAAAATTGTTGAAATTCTGTTGAAGCTTTTAAAATTCTCTCTAGAGTTTTCAAAATCCATGGCCACATGTTTACAATTTCACGTCAAAAAATGGCTAAAATTCCAGTTGAAATTTTTTCAAAGTCCCTTCAAAATTTTCCAATTTTTGTCCCAATTCTTCCCATTCCCATTGAAACTTTTCAAATCCCTCTCAAAATTGTTGAAATTCTGTTGAAGCTTTTAAAATTCTCTCTAGAATTTTCAAAATCCATGGCCACATGTTTACAATTTGACGTCAAAATTTGCTAAAATTCCAGTTGAAATTTTTTCAAAGTCCCTTAAAAATTTTCCAATTTTTGTCCCAATTCTTCCCATTCCCATTGAAACTTTTCAAATCCCTCTCAAAATTGTTGAAATTCTGTTGAAGCTTTTAAAATTCTCTCTAGAATTTTCAAAATCCATGGCCACATGTTTACAATTTGACGTCAAAATTTGCTAAAATTCCAGTTGAAATTTTTTCAAAGTCCCTTAAAAATTTTCCAGTTTTTGTCCCAATTCTTCCCATTCCCATTGAAACTTTTCAAATCCCTCTCAAAATTGTTGAAATTCTCTTGAAGCTTTTAAAATTCTCTCTAGAATTTTCAAAATCCACTTCAACATGTTTACAATTTCACGTCAAAAAATGGCTAAAATTCCAGTTGAAATTTTTTCAAAGTCCCTGAAAAATTTTCCAATTTTTGTCCCAATTCTTCCCATTCCCATTGAAACTTTTCAAATCCCTCTCAAAATTGTTGAAATTCTGTTGAAGCTTTTAAAATTCTCTCTAGAGTTTTCAAAATCCACTTCAACATGTTTACAATTTCACGTCAAAAAATGGCTAAAATTCCAGTTGAAATTTTTTCAAAGTCCCTTAAAAATTTTCCAATTTTTGTCCCAATTCTTCCTATTCCCATTGAAACTTTTCAAATCCCTCTCAAAATTGTTGAAATTCTCTTGAAGCTTTTAAAATTCTCTCTAGAATTTTCAAAATCCATGGCCACATGTTTACAATTTGACGTCAAAATTTGCTAAAATTCCAGTTGAAATTTTTTCAAAGTCCCTTAAAAATTTTCCAATTTTTGTCCCAATTCTTCGCATTCCCATTGAAACTTTTCAAATCCCTCTCAAAATTGTTGAAATTCTCTTGAAGCTTTTAAAATTCTCTCTAGAATTTTCAAAATCCACTTCAACATGTTTACAATTTCACGTCAAAAAATGGCTAAAATTCCAGTTGAAATTTTTTCAAAGTCCCTTAAAAATTTTCCAATTTTTGTCCCAATTCTTCCCATTCCCATTGAAACTTTTCAAATCCCTCTCAAAATTGTTGAAATTCTGTTGAAGCTTTAAAATTCTCTCTAGAATTTTCAAAATCCATGGCCACATGTTTACAATTTCACATAAAAAAAATGGCTAAAATTCCAGTTGAAATTTTTTCAAAGTCCCTTAAAAATTTTCCAATTTTTGTCCCAATTCTTCCCATTCCCATTGAAACTTTTCAAATCCCTCTCAAAATTGTTGAAATTCTCTTGAAGCTTTTAAAATTCTCTCTAGAATTTTCAAAATCCATGTCCACATGTTTACAATTTCACGTCAAAAAATGGCTAAAATTCCAGTTGAAATTTTTTCAAAGTCCCTTAAAAATTTTCCAATTTTTGTCCCAATTCTTCCCATTCCCATTGAAACTTTTCAAATCCCTCTCAAAATTGTTGAAATTCTGTTGAAGCTTTTAAAATTCTCTCTAGAATTTTCAAAATCCACTTCAACATGTTTACAATTTCACGTCAAAAAATGGCTAAAATTCCAGTTGAAATTTTTTCAAAGTCCCTTAAAAATTTTCCAATTTTTGTCCCAATTCTTCCCATTCCCATTGAAACTTTTCAAATCCCTCTCAAAATTGTTGAAATTCTCTTGAAGCTTTTAAAATTCTCTCTAGAATTTTCAAAATCCACTTCAACATGTTTACAATTTCACGTCAAAAAATGGCTAAAATTCCAGTTGAAATTTTTTCAAAGTCCCTTAAAAATTTTCCAATTTTTGTCCCAATTCTTCCCATTCCCATTGAAACTTTTCAAATCCCTCTCAAAATTGTTGAAATTCTGTTGAAGCTTTTAAAATTCTCTCTAGAATTTTCAAAATCCATGGCCACATGTTTACAATTTCACATAAAAAAAATGGCTAAAATTCCAGTTGAAATTTTTTCAAAGTCCCTTAAAAATTTTCCAATTTTTGTCCCAATTCTTCCCATTCCCATTGAAACTTTTCAAATCCCTCTCAAAATTGTTGAAATTCTGTTGAAGCTTTTAAAATTCTCTCTAGAATTTTCAAAATCCATGGCCACATGTTTACAATTTGACGTCAAAATTTGCTAAAATTCCAGTTGAAATTTTTTCAAAGTCCCTTAAAAATTTTCCAATTTTTGTCCCAATTCTTCCCATTCCCATTGAAACTTTTCAAATCCCTCTCAAAATTGTTGAAATTCTGTTGAAGCTTTTAAAATTCTCTCTAGAATTTTCAAAATCCATGGCCACATGTTTACAATTTGACGTCAAAATTTGCTAAAATTCCAGTTGAAATTTTTTCAAAGTCCCTTAAAAATTTTCCAATTTTTGTCCCAATTCTTCCCATTCCCATTGAAACTTTTCAAATCCCTCTCAAAATTGTTGAAATTCTCTTGAAGCTTTTAAAATTCTCTCTAGAATTTTCAAAATCCACTTCAACATGTTTACAATTTCACGTCAAAAAATGGCTAAAATTCCAGTTGAAATTTTTTCAAAGTCCCTGAAAAATTTTCCAATTTTTGTCCCAATTCTTCCCATTCCCATTGAAACTTTTCAAATCCCTCTCAAAATTGTTGAAATTCTGTTGAAGCTTTTAAAATTCTCTCTAGAGTTTTCAAAATCCACTTCAACATGTTTACAATTTCACGTCAAAAAATGGCTAAAATTCCAGTTGAAATTTTTTCAAAGTCCCTTAAAAATTTTCCAATTTTTGTCCCAATTCTTCCCATTCCCATTGAAACTTTTCAAATCCCTCTCAAAATTGTTGAAATTCTCTTGAAGCTTTTAAAATTCTCTCTAGAATTTTCAAAATCCATGGCCACATGTTTACAATTTGACGTCAAAATTTGCTAAAATTCCAGTTGAAATTTTTCAAAGTCCCTTAAAAATTTTCCAATTTTTGTCCCAATTCTTCCCATTCCCATTGAAACTTTTCAAATCCCTCTCAAAATTGTTGAAATTCTCTTGAAGCTTTTAAAATTCTCTCTAGAATTTTCAAAATCCACTTCAACATGTTTACAATTTCACGTCAAAAAATGGCTAAAATTCCAGTTGAAATTTTTTCAAAGTCCCTTAAAAATTTTCCAATTTTTGTCCCAATTCTTCCCATTCCCATTGAAACTTTTCAAATCCCTCTCAAAATTGTTGAAATTCTGTTGAAGCTTTAAAATTCTCTCTAGAATTTTCAAAATCCATGGCCACATGTTTACAATTTCACATAAAAAAAATGGCTAAAATTCCAGTTGAAATTTTTTCAAAGTCCTTAAAAATTTTCCAATTTTTGTCCCAATTCTTCCCATTCCATTGAAACTTTTCAAATCCCTCTCAAAATTGTTGAAATTCTCTTGAAGCTTTTAAAATTCTCTCTAGAATTTTCAAAATCCATGTCCACATGTTTACAATTTCACGTCAAAAAATGGCTAAAATTCCAGTTGAAATTTTTTCAAAGTCCCTTAAAAATTTTGCAATTTTTGTCCCAATTCTTCCCATTCCCATTGAAACTTTTCAAATCCCTCTCAAAATTGTTGAAATTCTGTTGAAGCTTTTAAAATTCTCTCTAGAATTTTCAAAATCCACTTCAACATGTTTACAATTTCACGTCAAAAAATGGCTAAAATTCCAGTTGAAATTTTTTCAAAGTCCCTTAAAAATTTTCCAATTTTTGTCCCAATTCTTCCCATTCCCATTGAAACTTTTCAAATCCCTCTCAAAATTGTTGAAATTCTCTTGAAGCTTTTAAAATTCTCTCTAGAATTTTCAAAATCCACTTCAACATGTTTACAATTTCACGTCAAAAAATGGCTAAAATTCCAGTTGAAATTTTTTCAAAGTCCCTTAAAAATTTTCCAATTTTTGTCCCAATTCTTCCCATTCCCATTGAAACTTTTCAAATCCCTCTCAAAATTGTTGAAATTCTGTTGAAGCTTTTAAAATTCTCTCTAGAATTTTCAAAATCCATGGCCACATGTTTACAATTTCACGTCAAAAAATGGCTAAAATTCCAGTTGAAATTTTTTCAAAGTCCCTTAAAAATTTTCCAATTTTTGTCCCAATTCTTCCCATTCCCATTGAAACTTTTCAAATCCCTCTCAAAATTGTTGAAATTCTGTTGAAAGTTTTAAAATTCTCTCTAGAGTTTTCAAAATCCACTTCAACATGTTTACAATTTCACGTCAAAAAATGGCTAAAATTCCAGTTGAAATTTTTTCAAAGTCCCTTAAAAATTTTCCAATTTTTGTCCCAATTCTTCCATTCCCATTGAAACTTTTCAAATCCCTCTCAAAATTGTTGAAATTCTCTTGAAGCTTTTAAAATTCTCTCTAGAATTTTCAAAATCCATGGCCACATGTTTACAATTTCACGTCAAAAAATGGCTAAAATTCCAGTTGAAATTTTTTCAAAGTCCCTTAAAAATTTTCCAATTTTTGTCCCAATTCTTCCCATTCCCATTGAAACTTTTCAAATCCCTCTCAAAATTGTTGAAATTCTGTTGAAGCTTTAAAATTCTCTCTAGAATTTTCAAAATCCATGTCCACATGTTTACAATTTCACGTCAAAAAATGGCTAAAATTCCAGTTGAAATTTTTTCAAAGTCCCTTAAAAATTTTCCAATTTTTGTCCCAATTCTTCCCATTCCCATTGAAACTTTTCAAATCCCTCTCAAAATTGTTGAAATTCTGTTGAAGCTTTTAAAATTCTCTCTAGAATTTTCAAAATCCATGGCCACATGTTTACAATTTCACGTCAAAAAATGGCTAAAATTCCAGTTGAAATTTTTTCAAAGTCCCTTAAAAATTTTCCAATTTTTGTCCCAATTCTTCCCATTCCCATTGAAACTTTTCAAATCCCTCTCAAAATTGTTGAAATTCTGTTGAAGCTTTTAAAATTCTCTCTAGAATTTTCAAAATCCATGGCCACATGTTTACAATTTCACGTCAAAAAATTGCTAAAATTCCAGTTGAAATTTTTTCAAAGTCCCTGAAAAATTTTCCCATTTTTGTCCCAATTCTTCCCATTCCCATTGAAACTTTTCAAATCCCTCTCAAAATTGTTGAAATTCTGTTGAAGCTTTTAAAATTCTCTCTAGAATTTTCAAAATCCACTTCAACATGTTTACAATTTCACGTCAAAAAATGGCTAAAATTCCAGTTGACATTTTTTCAAAGTCCCTTCAAAATTTTCCCATTTTTGTCCCAATTCTTCCCATTCCCATTGAAACTTTTCAAATCCCTCTCAAAATTGTTGAAATTCTCTTGAAGCTTTTAAAATTCTCTCTAGAATTTTCAAAATCCATGGCCACATGTTTACAATTTCACGTCAAAAAATGGCTAAAATTCCAGTTGAAATTTTTTCAAAGTCCCTGAAAAATTTTCCAATTTTTGTCCCAATTCTTCCCATTCCCATTGAAACTTTTCAAATCCCTCTCAAAATTGTTGAAATTCTCTTGAAGCTTTTAAAATTCTCTCTAGAATTTTCAAAATCCATGGCCACATGTTTACAATTTCACGTAAAAAAAATGGCTAAAATTCCAGTTGAAATTTTTTCAAAGTCCCTTAAAAATTTTCCAATTTTTGTCCCAATTCTTCCCATTCCCATTGAAACTTTTCAAATCCCTCTCAAAATTGTTGAAATTCTCTTGAAGCTTTTAAAATTCTCTCTAGAATTTTCAAAATCCATGGCCACATGTTTACAATTTCACGTAAAAAAAATGGCTAAAATTCCAGTTGAAATTTTTTCAAAGTCCCTTAAAAATTTTCCAATTTTTGTCCCAATTCTTCCCATTCCCATTGAAACTTTTCAAATCCCTCTCAAAATTGTTGAAATTCTCTTGAAGCTTTTAAAATTCTCTCTAGAATTTTCAAAATCCATGTCCACATGTTTACAATTTCACATAAAAAAATTGCTAAAATTCCAGTTGAAATTTTTTCAAAGTCCCTTAAAAATTTTCCAATTTTTGTCCCAATTCTTCCCATTCCCATTGAAACTTTTCAAATCCCTCTCAAAATTGTTGAAATTCTGTTGAAGCTTTTAAAATTTTCTCTAGAATTTTCAAAATCCATGGCCACATGTTTACAATTTCACGTCAAAAAATGGCTAAAATTCCAGTTGAAATTTTTTCAAAGTCCCTTAAAAATTTTCCAATTTTTGTCCCAATTCTTCCCATTCCCATTGAAACTTTTCAAATCCCTCTCAAAATTGTTGAAATTCTGTTGAAGCTTTTAAAATTCTCTCTAGAGTTTTCAAAATCCATGGCCACATGTTTACAATTTCACGTCAAAAAATGGCTAAAATTCCAGTTGAAATTTTTTCAAAGTCCCTTAAAAATTTTCCAATTTTTGTCCCAATTCTTCCCATTCCCATTGAAACTTTTCAAATCCCTCTCAAAATTGTTGAAATTCTCTTGAAGCTTTTAAAATTCTCTCTAGAACTTTCAAAATCCATGTCCACATGTTTACAATTTCACGTCAAAAAATGGCTAAAATTCCAGTTGAAATTTTTTCAAAGTCCCTTAAAAATTTTCCAATTTTTGTCCCAATTCTTCCCATTCCCATTGAAACTTTTCAAATCCCTCTCAAAATTGTTGAAATTCTCTTGAAGCTTTTAAAATTCTCTCTAGAATTTTCAAAATCCATGGCCACATGTTTACAATTTGACGTCAAAATTTGCTAAAATTCCAGTTGAAATTTTTTCAAAGTCCCTTAAAAATTTTCCAATTTTTGTCCCAATTCTTCCCATTCCCATTGAAACTTTTCAAATCCCTCTCAAAATTGTTGAAATTCTCTTGAAGCTTTTAAAATTCTCTCTAGAATTTTCAAAATCCACTTCAACATGTTTACAATTTCACGTCAAAAAATGGCTAAAATTCCAGTTGAAATTTTTTCAAAGTCCCTTAAAAATTTTCCAATTTTTGTCCCAATTCTTCCCATTCCCATTGAAACTTTTCAAATCCCTCTCAAAATTGTTGAAATTCTGTTGAAGCTTTTAAAATTCTCTCTAGAATTTTCAAAATCCATGGCCACATGTTTACAATTTCACATAAAAAAAATGGCTAAAATTCCAGTTGAAATTTTTCAAAGTCCCTTAAAAATTTTCCAATTTTTGTCCCAATTCTTCCCATTCCCATTGAAACTTTTCAAATCCCTCTCAAAATTGTTGAAATTCTCTTGAAGCTTTTAAAATTCTCTCTAGAATTTTCAAAATCCATGTCCACATGTTTACAATTTCACATCAAAAAATGGCTAAAATTCCAGTTGAAATTTTTTAAAAGTCCCTTAAAAATTTTCCAATTTTTGTCCCAATTCTTCCCATTCCCATTGAAACTTTTCAAATCCCTCTCAAAATTGTTGAAATTCTGTTGAAGCTTTTAAAATTCTCTCTAGAATTTTCAAAATCCATGGCCACATGTTTACAATTTCACGTCAAAAAATGGCTAAAATTCCAGTTGAAATTTTTTCAAAGTCCCTTAAAAATTTTCCAATTTTGTCCCAATTCTTCCCATTCCCATTGAAACTTTTCAAATCCCTCTCAAAATTGTTGAAATTCTGTTGAAGCTTTTAAAATTCTCTCTAGAATTTTCAAAATCCACTTCAACATGTTTACAATTTCACGTCAAAAAATGGCTAAAATTCCAGTTGAAATTTTTTCAAAGTCCCTTAAAAATTTTCCAATTTTTGTCCCAATTCTTCCCATTCCCATTGAAACTTTTCAAATCCCTCTCAAAATTGTTGAAATTCTCTTGAGGCTTTTAAAATTCTCTCTAGAGTTTTCAAAATCCACTTCAACATGTTTACAATTTCACGTCAAAAAATGGCTAAAATTCCAGTTGAAATTTTTTCAAAGTCCCTTAAAAATTTTCCAATTTTTGTCCCAATTCTTCCCATTCCCATTGAAACTTTTCAAATCCCTCTCAAAATTGTTGAAATTCTGTTGAAGCTTTTAAAATTCTCTCTAGAATTTTCAAAATCCATGGCCACATGTTTACAATTTGACGTCAAAATTTGCTAAAATTCCAGTTGAAATTTTTTCAAAGTCCCTTAAAAATTTTCCAATTTTTGTCCCAATTCTTCCCATTCCCATTGAAACTTTTCAAATCCCTCTCAAAATTGTTGAAATTCTGTTGAAGCTTTTAAAATTCTCTCTAGAATTTTCAAAATCCACTTCAACATGTTTACAATTTCACGTCAAAAAATGGCTAAAATTCCAGTTGAAATTTTTTCAAAGTCCCTTAAAAATTTTCCAATTTTTGTCCCAATTCTTCCCATTCCCATTGAAACTTTTCAAATCCCTCTCAAAATTGTTGAAATTCTGTTGAAGCTTTTAAAATTCTCTCTAGAGTTTTCAAAATCCACTTCAACATGTTTACAATTTCACGTCAAAAAATGGCTAAAATTCCAGTTGAAATTTTTTCAAAGTCCCTTAAAAATTTTCCAATTTTTGTCCCAATTCTTCCCATTCCCATTGAAACTTTTCAAATCCCTCTCAAAATTGTTGAAATTCTGTTGAAGCTTTTAAAATTCTCTCTAGAATTTTCAAAATCCATGGCCACATGTTTACAATTTGACGTCAAAATTTGCTAAAATTCCAGTTGAAATTTTTTCAAAGTCCCTTAAAAATTTTCCAATTTTTGTCCAATTCTTCCCATTCCCATTGAAACTTTTCAAATCCCTCTCAAAATTGTTGAAATTCTGTTGAAGCTTTTAAAATTCTCTCTAGAATTTTCAAAATCCACTTCAACATGTTTACAATTTCACGTCAAAAAATGGCTAAAATTCCAGTTGAAATTTTTTCAAAGTCCCTTAAAAATTTTCCAATTTTTGTCCCAATTCTTCCCATTCCCATTGAAACTTTTCAAATCCCTCTCAAAATTGTTGAAATTCTGTTGAAGCTTTTAAAATTCTCTCTAGAATTTTCAAAATCCACTTCAACATGTTTACAATTTCACGTCAAAAAATGGCTAAAATTCCAGTTGAAATTTTTTCAAAGTCCCTTAAAAATTTTCCAATTTTTGTCCCAATTCTTCCCATTCCCATTGAAACTTTTCAAATCCCTCTCAAAATTGTTGAAATTCTCTTGAAGCTTTTAAAATTCTCTCTAGAATTTTCAAAGTCCATGGCCACATGTTTACAATTTCACATAAAAAAATGGCTAAAATTCCAGTTGAAATTTTTTCAAAGTCCCTTAAAAATTTTCCAATTTTTGTCCCAATTCTTCCCATTCCCATTGAAACTTTTCAAATCCCTCTCAAAATTGTTGAAATTCTCTTGAAGCTTTTAAAATTCTCTCTAGAATTTTCAAAATCCATGGCCACATGTTTACAATTTGACGTCAAAATTTGCTAAAATTCCAGTTGAAATTTTTTCAAAGTCCCTTAAAAATTTTCCAATTTTTGTCCCAATTCTTCCCATTCCCACATTCCCATTGAAACTTTTCAAATCCCTCTCAAAATTGTTGAAATTCTGTTGAAGCTTTTAAAATTCTCTCTAGAATTTTCAAATCCATGGCCACATGTTTACAATTTCACGTCAAAAAATGGCTAAAATTCCAGTTGAAATTTTTTCAAAGTCCCTTAAAAATTTTCCAATTTTTGTCCCAATTCTTCCCATTCCCATTGAAACTTTTCAAATCCCTCTCAAAATTGTTGAAATTCTGTTGAAGCTTTTAAAATTCTCTCTAGAATTTTCAAAATCCATGGCCACATGTTTACAATTTCACGTCAAAAAATGGCTAAAATTCCAGTTGAAATTTTTTCAAAGTTCCCTTAAAAATTTTCCAATTTTGTCCAATTCTTCCCATTCCCATTGAAACTTTTCAATCCCTCTCAAAATTGTTGAAATTCTGTTGAAGCTTTTAAAATTCTCTCTAGAATTTTCAAAATCCACTTCAACATGTTTACAATTTCACGTCAAAAAATGGCTAAAATTCCAGTTGAAATTTTTTCAAAGTCCCTTAAAAACTTTCCAATTTTTGTCCCAATTCTTCCCATTCCCATTGAAACTTTTCAAATCCCTCTCAAATTGTTGAAATTCTCTTGAGCTTTTAAAATTCTCTCTAGAGTTTTCAAAATCCATGGCCACATGTTTACAATTTGACGTCAAAATTTGCTAAAATTCCAGTTGAAATTTTTCAAAGTCCCTTAAAAATTTTCCAATTTTTGTCCCAATTCTTCCCATTCCCATTGAAACTTTTCAAATCCCTCTCAAAATTGTTGAAATTCTCTTGAAGCTTTTAAAATTCTCTCTAGAATTTTCAAAATCCATGGCCACATGTTTACAATTTCACATAAAAAAATGGCTAAAATTCCAGTTGAAATTTTTTCAAAGTCCCTTAAAAATTTTCCATTTTTGTCCCAATTCTTCCCATTCCCATTGAAACTTTTCAAATCCCTCTCAAAATTGTTGAAATTCTGTTGAAGCTTTTAAAATTCTTTCTAGAATTTTCAAAATCCACTTCAACATGTTTACAATTTCACGTCAAAAATGGCTAAAATTCCAGTTGAAATTTTTTCAAAGTCCCTTAAAATTTTCCAATTTTTGTCCCAATTCTTCCCATTCCCATTGAAACTTTTCAAATCCCTCTCAAAATTGTTGAAATTCTGTTGAAGCTTTTAAAATTCTCTCTAGAATTTTCAAAATCCATGGCCACATGTTTACAATTTGACGTCAAAATTTGCTAAAATTCCAGTTGAAATTTTTTCAAAGTCCCCTTAAAAATTTTCCAATTTTTGTCCCAATTCTTCCCATTCCCATTGAAACTTTTCAAATCCCTCTCAAAATTGTTGAAATTCTGTTGAAGCCTTTTAAAATTCTCTCTAGAATTTTCAAAATCCACTTCAACATGTTTACAATTTCACGTCAAAAAATGGCTAAAATTCCAGTTGAAATTTTTTCAAAGTCCCTTAAAAATTTTCCAATTTTTGTCCCAATTCTTCCCATTCCCATTGAAACTTTTCAAATCCCTCTCAAAATGTTGCAATTCTGTTGAAGCTTTTAAAATTCTCTCTAGAGTTTTCAAAATCCATGGCCACATGTTTACAATTTCACATAAAAAAATGGCTAAAATTCCAGTTGAAACTTTTCAAAGTCCCTTAAAAATTTTCCAATTTTTGTCCCCAATTCTTCCCATTCCCATTGAAACTTTTCAAATCCCTCTCAAAATTGTTGAAATTCTCTTGAAGCTTTTAAAATTCTCTCTAGAATTTTCAAATCCATGTCCACTGTTTACAATTTCACGTCAAAAAAATGGCTAAAATTCCAGTTGAAATTTTTTCAAAAGTCCCTTAAAAATTTTCCAATTTTTGTCCCAATTCTTCCCATTCCCATTGAAACTTTTCAAATCCCTCTCAAAATTGTTGAAATTCTGTTGAAGCTTTTAAAATTCTCTCTAGAATTTTCAAAATCCATGTCCACATGTTTACAATTTCACGTCAAAAAATGGCTAAAATGCCAGTTGAAATTTTTTCAAAGTCCCTTAAAAATTTTCCAATTTTTGTCCCAATTCTTCCCATTCCCATTGAAACTTTTCAAATCCCTCTCAAAATTGTTGAAATTCTCTTGAAGCTTTTAAAATTCTCTCTAGAGTTTTCAAAATCCATGGCCACATGTTTACAATTTCACGTCAAAAAATGGCTAAAATTCCAGTTGAAATTTTTTCAAAGTCCCTTAAAAATTTTCCAATTTTTGTCCCAATTCTTCCCATTCCCATTGAAACTTTTCAAATCCCTCTCAAAATTGTTGAAATTCTGTTGAAGCTTTTAAAATTCTCTCTAGAGTTTTCAAAATCCATGGCCACATGTTTACAATTTCACGTCAAAAAATGGCTAAAATTCCAGTTGAAATTTTTTCAAAGTCCCTTCAAATTTTTCCAATTATTGTCCCAATTCTTCCCATTCCCATTGAAACTTTTCAAATCCCTCTCAAAATTGTTGAAATTCTCTTGAAGCTTTTAAAATTCTCTCTAGAATTTTCAAAATCCATGGCCACATGTTTACAATTTCACGTCAAAAAATGGCTAAAATTCCAGTTGAAATTTTTTCAAAGTCCCTTAAAAGTTTTCCAATTTTGTCCCAATTCTTCCCATTCCCATTGAAACTTTTCAAATCCCTCTCAAATTGTTGAAATTCTGTTGAAGCTTTTAAAATTCTCTCTAGAGTTTTCAAAATCCATGGCCACATGTTTACAATTTCACGTCAAAAAATGGCTAAAATTCCAGTTGAAATTTTTTCAAAGTCCCTTAAAAATTTTCCAATTTTTGTCCCAATTCTTCCCATTCCCATTGAAACTTTTCAAATCCCTCTCAAAATTGTTGAAATTCTCTTGAAGCTTTTTAAAATTCTCTCTAGAATTTTCAAAATCCATGTCCACATGTTTACAATTTCACGTTAAAAAATTGCTAAAATTCCAGTTGAAATTTTTTCAAAGTCCCTTAAAAATTTTCCAATTTTTGTCCCAATTCTTCCCATTCCCATTGAAACTTTTCAAATCCCTCTCAAAATTGTTGAAATTCTGTTGAAGCTTTTAAAATTCTCTCTAGAATTTTCAAAATCCATGGCCACATGTTTACAATTTCACGTCAAAAAATGGCTAAAATTCCAGTTGAAATTTTTTCAAAGTCCCTTAAAAATTTTCCAATTTTTGTCCCAATTCTTCCCATTCTCATTGAAACTTTTCAAATCCCTCTCAAAATTGTTGAAATTCTGTTGAAGCTTTTAAATTCTCTCTAGAATTTTCAAAATCCATGGCCACATGTTTACAATTTCACGTCAAAAAATGGCTAAAATTCCAGTTGAAATTTTTTCAAAGTCCCTTAAAAATTTTCCAATTTTTGTCCCAATTCTTCCCATTCCCATTGAAACTTTTCAAATCCCTCTCAAAATTGTTGAAATTCTGTTGAAGCTTTTAAAATTCTCTCTAGAATTTTCAAAATCCACTTCAACATGTTTACAATTTCACGTCAAAAAATGGCTAAAATTCCAGTTGAAATTTTTTCAAAGTCCCTGAAAAATTTTCCAATTTTTGTCCCAATTCTTCCCATTCCCATTGAAACTTTTCAAATCCCTCTCAAAATTGTTGCAATTCTGTTGAAGCTTTTAAAATTCTCTCTAGAGTTTTCAAAATCCATGGCCACATGTTTACAATTTCACATAAAAAAAATGGCTAAAATTCCAGTTGAAACTTTTCAAAGTCCCTTAAAAATTTTCCAATTTTTGTCCCAATTCTTCCCATTCCCATTGAAACTTTTCAAATCCCTCTCAAAATTGTTGAAATTCTCTTGAAGCTTTTAAAATTCTCTCTAGAATTTTCAAAATCCATGTCCACATGTTTACAATTTCACGTCAAAAAATGGCTAAAATTCCAGTTGAAATTTTTTCAAAGTCCTTAAAAATTTTCCAATTTTTGTCCCAATTCTTCCCATTCCCATTGAAACTTTCAAATCCCTCTCAAAATTGTTGAAATTCTGTTGAAGCTTTTAAAATTCTCTCTAGAATTTTCAAAATCCATGGCCACATGTTTACAATTTCACGTCAAAAAATGGCTAAAATGCCAGTTGAAATTTTTTCAAAGTCCCTTAAAAATTTTCCAATTTTTGTCCCAATTCTTCCCATTCCCATTGAAACTTTTCAAATCCCTCTCAAAATTGTTGAAATTCTCTTGAAGCTTTTAAAATTCTCTCTAGAGTTTTTCAAAATCCATGGCCACATGTTTACAATTTCACATAAAAAATGGCTAAAATTCCAGTTGAAATTTTTTCAAAGTCCCTTAAAAATTTTCCAATTTTTGTCCCAATTCTTCCCATTCCCATTGAAACTTTTCAAATCCCTCTCAAAATTGTTGAAATTCTGTTGAAGCTTTTAAAATTCTCTCTAGAATTTTCAAAATCCATGTCCACATGTTTACAATTTCACGTCAAAAAATGGCTAAAATTCCAGTTGAAATTTTTTCAAAGTCCCGGAAAATTTTCCAATTTTTGTCCCAATTCTTCCCATTCCCATTGAAACTTTTCAAATCCCTCCAAAATTGTTGAAATTCTGTTGAAGCTTTTAAAATTCTCTCTAGAATTTTCAAAATCCACTTCAACATGTTTACAATTTCACGTCAAAAAATTGCTAAAATTCCAGTTGAAATTTTTTCAAAGTCCCTTAAAAATTTTCCAATTTTTGTCCCAATTCTTCCCATTCCCATTGAAACTTTTCAAATCCCTCTCAAAATTGTTGAAATTCTGTTGAAGCCTTTAACATTCTCTCTAGAATTTTCAAAATCCATGGCCACATGTTTACAATTTCACGTCAAAAAATGGCTAAAATTCCAGTTGAAATTTTTTCAAAGTCCCTTAAAAATTTTCCAATTTTTGTCCCAATTCTTCCCATTCCCATTGAAACTTTTCAAATCCCTCTCAAAATTGTTGAAATTCTGTTGAAGCTTTTAAAATTCTCTCTAGAATTTTCAAAATCCATGGCCACATGTTTACAATTTCACGTCAAAAATGGCTAGAATTCCAGTTGAAATTTTTTCAAAGTCCCTTAAAAATTTTCCAATTTTTGTCCCAATTCTTCCCATTCCCATTGAAACTTTTCAAATCCCTCTCAAAATTGTTGAAATTCTCTTGAAGCTTTTAAAATTCTCTCTAGAATTTTCAAAGTCCATGGCCACATGTTTACAATTTCACATAAAAAAATGGCTAAAATTCCAGTTGAAATTTTTTCAAAGTCCCTTAAAAATTTTCCAATTTTGTCCCAATTCTTCCCATTCCCATTGAAACTTTTCAAATCCCTCTCAAATTGTTGAAATTCTCTTGAAGCTTTTAAAATTCTCTCTAGAATTTTCAAAATCCATGGCCACATGTTTACAATTTCACATAAAAAAATGGCTAAAATTCCAGTTGAAATTTTTTCAAAGTCCCTTAAAAATTTTCCAATTTTTGTCCCAATTCTTCCCATTCCCATTGAAACTTTTCAAATCCCTCTCAAAATTGTTGAAATTCTGTTGATGCTTTTAAAATTCTCTCTAGAATTTTCAAAATCCACTTCAACATGTTTACAATTTCACGTCAAAAAATTGCTAAAATTCCAGTTGAAATTTTTTCAAAGTCCCTTAAAAATTTTCCAATTTTTGTCCCAATTCTTCCCATTCCCATTGAAACTTTTCAAATCCCTCTCAAAATTGTTGAAATTCTCTTGAAGCTTTTAAAATTCTCTCTAGAATTTTCAAAATCCATGGCCACATGTTTACAATTTCACGTCAAAAAATGGCTAAAATTCCAGTTGAAATTTTTTCAAAGTCCCTGAAAAATTTTCCAATTTTTGTCCCAATTCTTCCCATTCCCATTGAAACTTTTCAAATCCCTCTCAAAATTGTTGAGATTCTCTTGAAGCTTTTAAAATTCTCTCTAGAATTTTCAAAATCCACTTCAATATGTTTACAATTTCACGTCAAAAAATGGCTAAAATTCCAGTTGAAATTTTTTCAAAGTCCCTTAAAAATTTTCCAATTTTTGTCCCAATTCTTCCCATTCCCGCTGAAACTTTTCAAATCCCTCTCAAAATTGTTGAAATTCTGTTGAAGCTTTTAAAATTCTCTCTAGAATTTTTCAAAATCCATGGCCACATGTTTACAATTTCACGTCAAAAAATTGCTAAAATTCCAGTTGAAATTTTTTCAAAGTCCCTTAAAAATTTTCCAATTTTTGTCCCAATTCTTCCCATTCCCGCTGAAACTTTTCAAATCCCTCTCAAAACTGTTGAAATTCTGTTGAAGCTTTTAAAATTCTCTCTAGAATTTTCAAAATCCATGGCCACATGTTTACAATTTCACGTCAAAAAATTGCTAAAATTCCAGTTGAAATTTTTTCAAAGTCCCTTAAAAATTTTCCAATTTTTGTCCCAATTCTTCCCATTCCCATTGAAACTTTTCAAATCCCTCTCAAAATTGTTGAAATTCTCTTGAGGCTTTTAAAATTCTCTCTAGAATTTTCAAAATCCATGTCCACATGTTTACAATTTCACGTCAAAAAATGGCTAAAATTCCAGTTGAAATTTTTTCAAAGTCCCTTAAAAATTTTCCAATTTTTGTCCCAATTCTTCCCATTCCCATTGAAACTTTTCAAATCCCTCTCAAAATTGTTGAAATTCTGTTGAAGCTTTTAAAATTCTCTCTAGAATTTTCAAAATCCATGTCCACATGTTTACAATTTCACGTCAAAAAATGGCTAAAATTCCAGTTGAAATTTTTTCAAAGTCCCTTAAAAATTTTCCAATTTTTGTCCCAATTCTTCCCATTCCCATTGAAACTTTTCAAATCCCTCTCAAAATTGTTGAAATTCTGTTGAAGCTTTTAAAATTCTCTCTAGAATTTTCAAAATCCACTTCAACATGTTTACAGTTTCACGTCAAAAAATTGCTAAAATTCCAGTTGAAATTTTTCAAAGTCCCTTAAAAATTTTCCAATTTTTGTCCCAATTCTTCCCATTCCCATTGAAACTTTTCAAAATCCCTCTCAAAATTGTTGAAATTCTGTTGAAGCCTTTAACATTCTCTCTAGAATTTTCAAAATCCATGTCCACATGTTTACAATTTCACGTCAAAAAATGGCTAAAATTCCAGTTGGAATTTTTTCAAAGTCCTTTAAAATTTTCCAATTTTGTCCCAATTCTTCCCATTCCCATTGAAACTTTCAAATCCCTCTCAAAATTGTTGAGATTCTCTTGAAGCTTTTAAAATTCTCTCTAGAATTTTCAAAATCCATGTCCACATGTTTACAATTTCACGTCAAAAAATGGCTAAAATTCCAGTTGAAATTTTTTCAAAGTCCCTTAAAAATTTTCCAATTTTTGTCCCAATTCTTCCCATTCCCATTGAAACTTTTCAAATCCCTCTCAAAATTGTTGAAATTCTGTTGATGCTTTTAAAATTCTCTCTAGAATTTTCAAAATCCATGGCCACATGTTTACAATTTCACGTAAAAAATGGCTAAAATTCCAGTTGAAATTTTTTCAAAGTTCCCTTAAAAATTTTCCAATTTTGTCCCAATTCTTCCCATTCCCATTGAAACTTTTCAAATCCCTCTCAAAATTGTTGAAATTCTCTTGAAGCTTTAAAATTCTCTCTAGAATTTTCAAAATCCATGGCCACATGTTTACAATTTCACGTCAAAAAATTGCTAAAATTCCAGTTGAAATTTTTTCAAAGTCCCTTAAAAATTTTCCAATTTTTGTCCCAATTCTTCCCATTCCCATTGAAACTTTTCAAATCCCTCTCAAAACTGTTGAAATTCTGTTGAAGCTTTTAAAATTCTCTCTAGAATTTTCAAAATCCACTTCAACATGTTTACAATTTCACGTCAAAAAATGGCTAGAATTCCAGTTGAAATTTTTTCAAAGTCCCTTAAAAATTTTCCAATTTTTGTCCCAATTCTTCCCATTCCCATTGAAACTTTTCAAATCCCTCTCAAAATTGTTGAAATTCTCTTGAAGCTTTTAAAATTCTCTCTAGAATTTTCAAAGTCCATGGCCACATGTTTACAATTTCACATAAAAAAATGGCTAAAATTCCAGTTGAAATTTTTTCAAAGTCCCTTAAAAATTTTCCAATTTTTGTCCCAATTCTTCCCATTCCCATTGAAACTTTTCAAATCCCTCTCAAAATTGTTGAAATTCTCTTGAAGCTTTAAAATTCTCTCTAGAATTTTCAAAATCCATGGCCACATGTTTACAATTTCACGTCAAAAAATGGCTAAAATTCCAGTTGAAATTTTTTCAAAGTCCCTGAAAAATTTTCCAATTTTGTCCCAATTCTTCCCATTCCATGAAACTTTTCAAATCCCTCTCAAAATTGTTGAGATTCTCTTGAAGCTTTTAAAATTCTCTCTAGAATTTTCAAAATCCACTTCAATATGTTTACAATTTCACGTCAAAAAATGGCTAAAATTCCAGTTGAAATTTTTTCAAAGTCCCTTAAAAAATTTTCCAATTTTTGTCCCAATTCTTCCCATTCCCGCTGAAACTTTTCAAATCCCTCTCAAATTGTTGAAATTCTCTTGAAGCTTTTAAAATTCTCTCTAGAATTTTCAAAATCCATGGCCACATGTTTACAATTTCACGTCAAAAAATGGCTAAAATTCCAGTTGAAATTTTTTCAAAGTCCTTAAAAATTTTCCAATTTTTGTCCCAATTCTTCCCATTCCCATTGAAACTTTTCAAATCCCTCTCAAAACTGTTGAAATTCTGTTGAAGCTTTTAAAATTCTCTCTAGAATTTTCAAAATCCATGTCCACATGTTTACAATTTCACGTCAAAAAATGGCTAAAATTCCAGTTGAAATTTTTTCAAAGTCCCTTAAAAATTTTCCAATTTTTGTCCCAATTCTTCCCATTCCCATTGAAACTTTTCAAATCCCTCTCAAAATTGTTGAAATTCTCTTGAGGCTTTTAAAATTCTCTCTAGAATTTTCAAAATCCATGTCCACATGTTTACAATTTCACGTCAAAAAATGGCTAAAATTCCAGTTGAAATTTTTTCAAAGTCCCTTAAAAATTTTCCAATTTTTGTCCCAATTCTTCCCATTCCCATTGAAACTTTTCAAATCCCTCTCAAAATTGTTGAAATTCTGTTGAAGCTTTTAAAATTCTCTCTAGAATTTTCAAAATCCATGTCCACATGTTTACAATTTCACGTCAAAAAATGGCTAAAATTCCAGTTGAAATTTTTTCAAAGTCCCTTAAAAATTTTCCAATTTTTGTCCCAATTCTTCCCATTCCCATTGAAACTTTTCAAATCCCTCTCAAAATTGTTGAAATTCTGTTGAAGCTTTTAAAATTCTCTCTAGAATTTTCAAAATCCACTTCAACATGTTTACAATTTCACGTCAAAAAATTGCTAAAATTCCAGTTGAAATTTTTCAAAGTCCCTTAAAAATTTTCCAATTTTTGTCCCAATTCTTCCCATTCCCATTGAAACTTTTCAAATCCCTCTCAAAATTGTTGAAATTCTGTTGAATCCTTTAACATTCTCTCTAGAATTTTCAAAATCCATGTCCACATGTTTACAATTTCACGTCAAAAATGGCTAAAATTCCAGTTGAAATTTTTTCAAAGTCCCTTAAAAATTTTCCAATTTTTGTCCAATTCTTCCCATTCCCATTGAAACTTTTCAAATCCCTCTCAAAATTGTTGAAATTCTCTTGAAGCTTTTAAAATTCTCTCTAGAATTTTCAAAATCCATGTCCACATGTTTACAATTTCACGTCAAAAATGGCTAAAATTCCAGTTGAAATTTTTTCAAAGTCCCTGAAAAATTTTCCAATTTTTGTCCCAATTCTTCCCATTCCCATTGAAACTTTCAAATCCCTCTCAAAATTGTTGAAATTCTCTTGAAGCTTTTAAAATTCTCTCTAGAATTTTCAAAATCCATGGCCACATGTTTACAATTTCACGTAAAAAAAATGGCTAAAATTCCAGTTGAAATTTTTTCAAAGTCCCTTAAAAATTTCCAATTTTTGTCCCAATTCTTCCCATTCCCATTGAAACTTTTCAAATCCCTCTCAAAATTGTTGAAATTCTCTTGAAGCTTTTAAAATTCTCTCTCGAATTTTCAAAATCCATGGCCACATGTTTACAATTTCACGTCAAAAAATTGCTAAAATTCCAGTTGAAATTTTTTCAAAGTCCCTTAAAAATTTTCCAATTTTTGTCCCATTCTTCCCATTCCCATTGAAACTTTTCAAATCCCTCTCAAACTGTTGAAATTCTGTTGAAGCTTTTAAAATTCTCTCTAGAATTTTCAAAATCCACTTCAACATGTTTACAATTTCACGTCAAAAAATGGCTAGAATTCCAGTTGAAATTTTTTCAAAGTTCCTGAAAAATTTTCCAATTTTTGTCCCAATTCTTCCCATTCCCATTGAAAACTTTTCAAAATCCCTCTCAAAATTGTTGAAATTCTCTTGAAGCTTTTAAAATTCTCTCTAGAATTTTCAAAATCCATGTCCACATGTTTACAATTTCACGTCAAAAAATTGCTAAAATTCCAGTTGAAATTTTTTCAAAGTCCCTTAAAAATTTTCCAATTTTTGTCCCAATTCTTCCCATTCCCATTGAAACTTTTCAAATCCCTCTCAAAACTGTTGAAATTCTGTTGAAGCTTTTAAAATTCTCTCTAGAATTTTCAAAATCCACTTCAACATGTTTACAATTTCACGTCAAAAAATGGCTAGAATTCCAGTTGAAATTTTTCAAAGTCCCTTAAAAATTTTCCAATTTTTGTCCCAATTCTTCCCATTCCCATTGAAACTTTTCAAATCCCTCTCAAAATTGTTGAAATTCTCTTGAAGCTTTTAAAATTCTCTCTAGAATTTTCAAAGTCCATGGCCACATGTTTACAATTTCACATAAAAAAATGGCTAAAATTCCAGTTGAAATTTTTTCAAAGTCCCTTAAAAATTTTCCTATTTTTGTCCCAATTCTTCCCATTCCCATTGAAACTTTTCAAATCCCTCTCAAAATTGTTGAAATTCTGTTGAAGCTTTTAAAATTCTCTCTAGAATTTTCAAAATCCATGGCCACATGTTTACAATTTCACATAAAAAAATGGCTAAAATTCCAGTTGAAATTTTTTCAAAGTCCCTTAAAAATTTTCCAATTTTTGTCCCAATTCTTCCCATTCCCATTGAAACTTTTCAAATCCCTCTCAAAATTGTTGAAATTCTCTTGAAGCTTTTAAAATTCTCTCTAGAATTTTCAAAATCCATGTCCACATGTTTACAATTTCACGTCAAAAAATGGCTAAAATTCCAGTTGAAATTTTTTCAAAGTCCCTTAAAAATTTTCCAATTTTTGTCCCAATTCTTCCCATTCCCATTGAAACTTTTCAAATCCCTCTCAAAATTGTTGAAATTCTCTTGAAGCTTTTAAAATTCTCTCTAGAATTTTCAAAATCCATGGCCACATGTTTACAATTTCACGTCAAAAAATGGCTAAAATTCCAGTTGAAATTTTTTCAAAGTCCCTTAAAAATTTTCCAATTTTTGTCCCAATTCTTCCCATTCCCATTGAAACTTTTCAAATCCTCTCAAAATTGTTGAAATTCTGTTGAAGCTTTTAAAATTCTCTCTAGAATTTTCAAAGTCCATGGCCACATGTTTACAATTTCACATAAAAAAATGGCTAACATAAAAAAATGGCTAAAATTCCAGTTGAAATTTTTTCAAAGTCCCTTAAAAATTTTCCAATTTTTGTCCCAATTCTTCCCATTCCCATTGAAACTTTTCAAATCCCTCTCAAAATTGTTGAAATTCTCTTGAAGCTTTTAAAATTCTCTCTAGAATTTTCAAAATCCACTTCAACATGTTTACAATTTCACGTAAAAAATTGCTAAAATTCCAGTTGAAATTTTTTCAAAGTCCCTTAAAAATTTTCCAATTTTTGTCCCAATTCTTCCCATTCCCATTGAAACTTTTCAAATCCCTCTCAAAATTGTTGAAATTCTGTTGAAGCCTTTAACATTCTCTCTAGAATTTTCAAAATCCATGTCCACATGTTTACAATTTCACGTCAAAAAATGGCTAAAATTCCAGTTGGAATTTTTTTCAAAGTCCTTTAAAAATTTTCCAATTTTTGTCCCAATTCTTCCCATTCCCATTGAAACTTTTCAAATCCCTCTCAAAATTGTTGAAATTCTCTTGAAGCTTTTAAAATTCTCTCTAGAATTTTCAAAATCCACTTCAACATGTTTACAATTTCACGTAAAAAATTGCTAAAATTCCAGTTGAAATTTTATCAAAGTCCCTTAAAAATTTTCCAATTTTTGTCCCAATTCTTCCCATTCCCATTGAAACTTTTCAAATCCCTCTCAAAATTGTTGAAATTCTGTTGAAGCCTTTAACATTCTCTCTAGAATTTTCAAAATCCATGTCCACATGTTTACAATTTCACGTCAAAAAATGGCTAAAATTCCAGTTGGAATTTTTTCAAAGTCCTTAAAAATTTTCCAATTTTTGTCCCAATTCTTCCCATTCCCATTGAAACTTTTCGAATCCCTCTCAAAATTGTTGAAATTCTCTTTAAGCTTTTAAAATTCTCTCTAGAATTTTCAAAATCCACTTCAACATGTTTACAATTTCACGTAAAAAATTGCTAAAATTCCAGTTGAAATTTTATCAAAGTCCCTTAAAAATTTTCCAATTTTTGTCCCAATTCTTCCCATTCCCATTGAAACTTTTCAAATCCCTCTCAAAATTGTTGAAATTCTGTTGAAGCCTTTAACATTCTCTCTAGAATTTTCAAAATCCATGTCCACATGTTTACAATTTCACGTCAAAAAATGGCTAAAATTCCAGTTGGAATTTTTTCAAAGTCCTTTAAAAATTTTCCAATTTTTGTCCCAATTCTTCCCATTCCCATTGAAACTTTTCAAATCCCTCTCAAAATTGTTGAAATTCTCTTTAAGCTTTTAAAATTCTCTCTAGAATTTTCAAAATCCATGTCCACATGTTTACAATTTCACGTCAAAAAATTGCTAAAATTCCAGTTGAAATTTTTTCAAAGTCCCTTAAAAATTTTCCAATTTTTGTCCCAATTCTTCCCATTCCCATTGAAACTTTTCAAATCCCTCTCAAAATTGTTGAAATTCTGTTGAAGCTTTTAAAATTCTCTCTAGAATTTTCAAAATCCATGGCCACATGTTTACAATTTCACATAAAAAATGGCTACAATTCCAGTTGAAATTTTTTCAAAGTCCCTTAAAAATTTTCCAATTTTTGTCCCAATTCTTCCCATTCCCATTGAAACTTTTCAAATCCCTCTCAAAATTGTTGAAATTCTCTTGAAGCTTTTAAAATTCTCTCTAGAATTTTCAAAATCCATGGCCACATGTTTACAATTTCACGTCAAAAAATTGCTAAAATTCCAGTTGAAATTTTTTCAAAGTCCCTTAAAAATTTTCCAATTTTTGTCCCAATTCTTCCCATTCCCATTGAAACTTTTCAAATCCCTCTCAAAACTGTTGAAATTCTGTTGAAGCTTTTAAAATTCTCTCTAGAATTTTCAAAATCCACTTCAACATGTTTACAATTTCACGTCAAAAAATGGCTAGAATTCCAGTTGAAATTTTTTCAAAGTTCCTGAAAAATTTTCCAATTTTTGTCCCAATTCTTCCCATTCCCATTGAAACTTTTCAAATCCCTCTCAAAATTGTTGAAATTCTCTTGAAGCTTTTAAAATTCTCTCTAGAATTTTCAAAGTCCATGGCCACATGTTTACAATTTCACATAAAAAAATGGCTAAA
>NW_028115968.1:0-66084 GCF_964273445.1 Streptopelia decaocto
CAATTTTTGTCCCAATTCTTCCCATTCCCATTGAAACTTTTCAAATCCCTCTCAAAATTGTTGAAATTCTGTTGAAGCTTTTAAAATTCTCTCTAGAATTTTCAAAATCCATGTCCACATGTTTACAATTTCACGTCAAAAAATTGCTAAAATTCCAGTTGAAATTTTTTCAAAGTCCCTTAAAAATTTTCCAATTTTTGTCCCAATTCTTCCCATTCCCATTGAAACTTTCAAATCCCTCTCAAAATTGTTGAAATTCTCTTGGAAGCTTTTAAAATTCTCTCTAGAATTTTCGAAATCCATGTCCACATGTTTACAATTTCACGTCAAAAAATGGCTAAAATTCCAGTTGAAATTTTTCAAAGTCCCTTAAAATTTCCAATTTTTGTCCCAATTCTTCCCATTCCCATTGAAACTTTTCAAATCCCTCTCAAAATTGTTGAAATTCTCTTGAAGCTTTTAAAATTCTCTCTAGAATTTTCAAAATCCATGTCCACATGTTTACAATTTCACGTCAAAAAATGGCTAAAATTCCAGTTGAAATTTTTTCAAAGTCCCTTAAAATTTTCCAATTTTTGTCCCAATTCTTCCCATTCCCATTGAAACTTTTCAAATCCCTCTCAAAATTGTTGAAATTCTGTTGAAGCTTTTAAAATTCTCTCTAGAATTTTCAAAATCCATGTCCACATGTTTACAATTTCACGTCTAAAAATGGCTAAAATTCCAGTTGAAATTTTTTCAAAGTCCCTTAAAAATTTTCCAATTTTTGTCCCAATTCTTCCCATTCCCATTGAAACTTTTCAAATCCCTCTCAAAATTGTTGAAATTCTCTTGAAGCTTTTAAAATTCTCTCTAGAATTTCCAAAATCGATGTCCACATGTTTACAATTTCACGTAACAAAATGGCTAAAATTCCAGTTGAAATTTTTTCAAAGTCCCTTAAAAATTTTCCAATTTTTGTCCCAATTCTTCCCATTCCCATTGAAGCTTTTCAAATCCCTCTCCAAATTGTTGAAATTCTCTTGAAGCTTTTAAAATTCTCTCTAGAATTTTCGAAATCCATGTCCACATGTTTACAATTTCACGTCAAAAAATGGCTAAAATTCCAGTTGAAATTTTTTCAAAGTCCCTTAAAAATTTTCCAATTTTTGTCCCAATTCTTCCCATTCCCATTGAAACTTTTCAAATCCCTCTCAAAATTGTTGAAATTCTCTTGAAGCTTTTAAAATTGTCTCTAGAATTTCAAAATCCATGTCCACATGTTTACAATTTCACGTAACAAAATGGCTAAAATTCCAGTTGAAATTTTTTCAAAGTCCCTTAAAAAATTTTCCAATTTTTGTCCCAATTCTTCCCATTTCCCATTGAAACTTTTCAAATCCCTCTCAAAATTGTTGAAATTCTCTTGAAGCTTTTAAAATTCTCTCTAGAATTTTCAAAATCCATGGCCACATGTTTACAATTTCACGTAACAAATGGCTAAAATTCCAGTTGAAATTTTTTCAAAGTCCCTTAAAAATTTTCCAATTTTTGTCCCAATTCTTCCCATTCCCATTGAAACTTTTCAAATCCTCTCAAATTGTTGAAATTCTGTTGAAGCTTTTAAAATTCTCTCTAGAATTTTCAAAATCCATGTCCACATGTTTACAATTTCACGTCAAAAAATGGCTTAAAATTCCAGTTGAAATTTTTTCAAAGTCCCTTAAAAATTTCCAATTTTGTCCCAATTCTTCCCATTCCCATTGAAACTTTTCAAATTCCTCTCAAAATTGTTGAAATTCTGTTAAAGCTTTTAAAATTCTCTCTAGAATTTCCAAAATCCATGTCCACATGTTTACAATTTCACGTAACAAAATGGCTAAAATTCCAGTTGAAATTTTTTCAAAGTCCCTTAAAAATTTTCCAATTTTTGTCCCAATTCTTCCCATTCCCATTGAAACTTTTCAAATCCCTCTCAAAATTGTTGAAATTCTCTTGAAGCTTTTAAAATTCTCTCTAGAATTTTCGAAATCCATGTCCACATGTTTACAATTTCACGTCAAAAAATTGCTAAAATTCCAGTTGAAATTTTTTCAAAGTCCCTTAAATATTTTCCAATTTTTGTCCCAATTCTTCCCATTCCCATTGAAACTTTTCAAATCCCTCTCAAAATTGTTGAAATTCTCTTGAAGCTTTTAAAATTGTCTCTAGAATTTTCAAAATCCATGTCCACATGTTTACAATTTCACGTAACAAAATGGCTAAAATTCCAGTTGAAATTTTTTCAAAGTCCCTTAAAAATTTTCCAATTTTTGTCCCAATTCTTCCCATTCCCATTGAAACTTTTCAAATCCCTCTCAAAATTGTTGAAATTCTCTTGAAGCTTTTAAAATTCTCTCTAGAATTTTCAAAATCCATGTCCACATGTTTACAATTTCACGTAACAAAATGGCTAAAATTCCAGTTGAAATTTTTTCAAAGTCCCTTAAAAATTTTCCAATTTTTGTCCCAATTCTTCCCATTCCCACTGAAACTTTTCAAATCCCTCTCCAAATTGTTGAAATTCTGTTGAAGCTTTTAAAATTCTCTCTAGAATTTTCAAAATCCATGTCCACATGTTTACAATTTCACGTCAAAAAATGGCTAAAATTCCAGTTGAAATTTTTTCAAAGTCCCTTAAAAGTTTTCCAATTTTTGTCCCAATTCTTCCCATTCCCATTGAAACTTTTCAAATCCCTCTCAAAATTGTTGAAATTCTGTTGAACCTTTTAAAATTCTCTCTAGAATTTTCAAAATCCATGTCCACATGTTTACAATTTCACGTCAGAAAATGGCTAAAATTCCAGTTGAAATTTTTTCAAAGTCCCTTAAAAATTTTCCAATTTTTGTCCCAATTCTTCCCATTCCCATTGAAACTTTTCAAATCCCTCTCAAAATTGTTGAAATTCTGTTGAAGCTTTTAAAATTCTCTCTAGAATTTTCGAAATCCATGTCCACATGTTTACAATTTCACGTCAAAAAATGGCTAAAATTCCAGTTGAAATTTTTTCAAAGTCCCTTAAAAATTTTCCAATTTTTGTCCCAATTCTTCCCATTCCCATTGAAACTTTTCAAATCCCTCTCAAAATTGTTGAAATTCTCTTGAAGCTTTTAAAATTGTCTCTAGAATTTTCAAAATCCATGTCCACATGTTTACAATTTCACGTAACAAAATGGCTAAAATTCCAGTTGAAATTTTTTCAAAGTCCCTTAAAAATTTTCCAATTTTTGTCCCAATTCTTCCCATTCCCATTGAAACTTTTCAAATCCCTCTCAAAATTGTTGAAATTCTCTTGAAGCTTTTAAAATTCTCTCTAGAATTTTCAAAATCCATGGCCACATGTTTACAATTTCACGTAACAAAATGGCTAAAATTCCAGTTGAAATTTTTTCAAAGTCCCTTAAAAATTTTCCAATTTTTGTCCCAATTCTTCCCATTCCCATTGAAACTTTTCAAATCCCTCTCAAAATTGTTGAAATTCTGTTGAAGCTTTTAAAATTCTCTCTAGAATTTTCAAAATCCATGGCCACATGTTTACAATTTCACGTCAAAAAATTGCTAAAATTCCAGTTGAAATTTTTTCAAAGTCCCTTAAAAATTTTCCAATTTTTGTCCCAATTCTTCCCATTCCCATTGAAACTTTTCAAATTCCTCTCAAAATTGTTGAAATTCTGTTAAAGCTTTTAAAATTCTCTCTAGAATTTCCAAAATCCATGTCCACATGTTTACAATTTCACGTAACAAAATGGCTAAAATTCCAGTTGAAATTTTTTCAAAGTCCCTTAAAAATTTTCCAATTTTTGTCCCAATTCTTCCCATTCCCATTGAAACTTTTCAAATCCCTCTCCAAATTGTTGAAATTCTCTTGAAGCTTTTAAAATTCTCTCTAGAATTTTCGAAATCCATGTCCACATGTTTACAATTTCACGTCAAAAAATGGCTAAAATTCCAGTTGAAATTTTTTCAAAGTCCCTTAAAAATTTTCCAATTTTTGTCCCAATTCTTCCCATTCCCATTGAAACTTTTCAAATTCCTCTCAAAATTGTTGAAATTCTGTTAAAGCTTTTAAAATTCTCTCTAGAATTTCCAAAATCCATGTCCACATGTTTACAATTTCACGTAACAAAATGGCTAAAATTCCAGTTGAAATTTTTTCAAAGTCCTTTAAAAATTTTCCAATTTTTGTCCCAATTCTTCCCATTCCCATTGAAACTTTTCAAATCCCTCTCCAAATTGTTGAAATTCTGTTGAAGCTTTTAAAATTCTCTCTAGAATTTTCAAAATCCATGTCCACATGTTTACAATTTCACGTCAAAAAATTGCTAAAATTCCAGTTGAAATTTTTTCAAAGTCCCTTAAAAATTTTCCAATTTTTGCCCCAATTCTTCCCATTCCCATTGAAACTTTTCAAATCCCTCTCAAAATTGTTGAAATTCTCTTGAAGCTTTTAAAATTCTCTCTAGAATTTTCAAAATCCATGTCCACGTGTTTACAATTTCACGTCAAAAAATTGCTAAAATTCCAGTTGAAATTTTTTCAAAGTCCCTTAAAAGTTTTCCAATTTTTGTCCCAATTCTTCCCATTCCCATTGAAACTTTTCAAATCCCTCTCAAAATTGTTGAAATTCTGTTGAAGCTTTTAAAATTCTCTCTAGAATTTTCAAAATCCATGTCCACATGTTTACAATTTCACGTCAAAAAATGGCTAAAATTCCAGTTGAAATTTTTTCAAAGTCCCTTAAAAATTTTCCAATTTTTGTCCCAATTCTTCCCATTCCCATTGAAACTTTTCAAATCCCTCTCAAAATTGTTGAAATTCTGTTGAAGCTTTTAAAATTCTCTCTAGAATTTTCGAAATCCATGTCCACATGTTTACAATTTCACGTCAAAAAATTGCTAAAATTCCAGTTGAAATTTTTTCAAAGTCCCTTAAAAATTTTCCAATTTTTGTCCCAATTCTTCCCATTCCCATTGAAACTTTTCAAATCCCTCTCAAAATTGTTGAAATTCTCTTGAAGCTTTTAAAATTGTCTCTAGAATTTTCAAAATCCATGGCCACATGTTTACAATTTCACGTAACAAAATGGCTAAAATTCCAGTTGAAATTTTTTCAAAGTCCCTTAAAAATTTTCCAATTTTTGTCCCAATTCTTCCCATTCCCATTGAAACTTTTCAAATCCCTCTCAAAATTGTTGAAATTCTCTTGAAGCTTTTAAAATTCTCTCTAGAATTTTCAAAATCCATGGCCACATGTTTACAATTTCACGTAACAAAATGGCTAAAATTCCAGTTGAAATTTTTTCAAAGTCCCTTAAAAATTTTCCAATTTTTGTCCCAATTCTTCCCATTCCCATTGAAACTTTTCAAATCCCTCTCAAAATTGTTGAAATTCTGTTGAAGCTTTTAAAATTCTCTCTAGAATTTTCAAAATCCATGGCCACATGTTTACAATTTCACGTCAAAAAATTGCTAAAATTCCAGTTGAAATTTTTTCAAAGTCCCTTAAAAATTTTCCAATTTTTGTCCCAATTCTTCCCATTCCCATTGAAACTTTTCAAATTCCTCTCAAAATTGTTGAAATTCTGTTAAAGCTTTTAAAATTCTCTCTAGAATTTCCAAAATCCATGTCCACATGTTTACAATTTCACGTAACAAAATGGCTAAAATTCCAGTTGAAATTTTTTCAAAGTCCCTTAAAAATTTTCCAATTTTTGTCCCAATTCTTCCCATTCCCATTGAAACTTTTCAAATCCCTCTCCAAATTGTTGAAATTCTCTTGAAGCTTTTAAAATTCTCTCTAGAATTTTCGAAATCCATGTCCACATGTTTACAATTTCACGTCAAAAAATGGCTAAAATTCCAGTTGAAATTTTTTCAAAGTCCCTTAAAAATTTTCCAATTTTTGTCCCAATTCTTCCCATTCCCATTGAAACTTTTCAAATCCCTCTCAAAATTGTTGAAATTCTGTTGAAGCTTTTAAAATTCTCTCTAGAATTTTCAAAATCCATGTCCACATGTTTACAATTTCACGTCAAAAAATGGCTAAAATTCCAGTTGAAATTTTTTCAAAGTCCCTTAAAAATTTTCCAATTTTTGTCCCAATTCTTCCCATTCCCATTGAAACTTTTCAAATCCCTCTCAAAATTGTTGAAATTCTCTTGAAGCTTTTAAAATTCTCTCTAGAATTTTCGAAATCCATGTCCACATGTTTACAATTTCACGTCAAAAAATGGCTAAAATTCCAGTTGAAATTTTTTCAAAGTCCCTTAAAAATTTTCCAATTTTTGTCCCAATTCTTCCCATTCCCATTGAAACTTTTCAAATCCCTCTCAAAATTGTTGAAATTCTCTTGAAGCTTTTAAAATTCTCTCTAGAATTTTCAAAATCCATGTCCACATGTTTACAATTTCACGTCAAAAAATGGCTAAAATTCCAGTTGAAATTTTTTCAAAGTCCCTTAAAAATTTTCCAATTTTTGTCCCAATTCTTCCCATTCCCATTGAAACTTTTCAAATCCCTCTCAAAATTGTTGAAATCTGTTGAACCTTTTAAAATTCTCTCTAGAATTTTCAAATCCATGTCCACATGTTTACAATTTCACGTCTAAAAATGGCTAAAATTCCAGTTGAAATTTTTTCAAAGTCCCTTAAAATTTTCCAATTTTTGTCCCAATTCTTCCCATTCCCATTGAAACTTTTCAAATCCCTCTCAAAAATTGTTGAAATTCTCTTGAAGCTTTTAAAATTCTCTCTAGAATTTCCAAAATCCATGTCCACATGTTTACAATTTCACGTAACAAAATGGCTAAAATTCCAGTTGAAATTTTTCAAAGTCCCTTAAAAATTTTCCAATTTTTGTCCCAATTCTTCCCATTCCCATTGAAGCTTTTCAAATCCCTCTCCAAATTGTTGAAATTCTCTTGAAGCTTTTAAAATTCTCTCTAGAATTTCGAAATCCATGTCCACATGTTTACAATTTCACGTCAAAAAATGGCTAAATTCCAGTTGAAATTTTTCAAAGTCCCTTAAAATTTTCCAATTTTTGTCCCAATTCTTCCCATTCCCATTGAAACTTTTCAAATCCCTCTCAAAATTGTTGAAATTCTCTGAAGCTTTTAAAATTGTCTCTAGAATTTTCAAAATCCATGTCCACATGTTTACAATTTCACGTAACAAAATGGCTAAAATTCCAGTTGAAATTTTTTCAAAGTCCCTTAAAAATTTTCCAATTTTTGTCCCAATTCTTCCCATTCCCATTGAAACTTTTCAAATCCCTCTCAAAATTGTTGAAATTCTCTTGAAGCTTTTAAAATTCTCTCTAGAATTTTCAAAATCCATGGCCACATGTTTACAATTCACGTAACAAAATGGCTAAAATTCCAGTTGAAATTTTTCCAAAGTCCCTTAAAAATTTCCAATTTTGTCCCAATTCTTCCCATTCCCATTGAAACTTTTCAAATCCCTCTCAAAATTGTTGAAATTCTGTTGAAGCTTTTAAAATTCTCTCTAGAATTTTCAAAATCCATGTCCACATGTTTACAATTTCACGTCAAAAAATGGCTAAAATTCCAGTTGAAATTTTTTTCAAAGTCCTTAAAATTTTCCAATTTTTGTCCCAATTCTTCCCATTCCCATTGAAACTTTTCAAATTCCTCTCAAAATTGTTGAAATCTGTTAAAGCTTTTAAAATTCTCTCTAGAATTCCAAATCCATGTCCACTGTTTACAATTTCACGTAACAAAATGGCTAAAATTCCAGTTGAAATTTTTTCAAAGTCCTTAAAAATTTTCCAATTTTTGTCCCAATTCCTTCCCATTCCCATTGAAACTTTTCAAATCCCTCTCAAAATTGTTGAAATTCTCTTGAAGCTTTTAAAATTCTCTCTAGAATTTTCGAAATCCATGTCCACATGTTTTACAATTTCACGTCAAAAAATTGCTAAAATTCCAGTTGAAATTTTTTCAAAGTCCTTAAATATTTTCCAATTTTTGTCCCAATTCTTCCCATTCCCATTGAAACTTTTCAAATCCCTCTCAAATTGTTGAAATTCTCTTGAAGCTTTTAAAATTGTCTCTAGAATTTCAAAATCCATGTCCACATGTTTACAATTTCACGTAACAAATGGCTAAAATTCCAGTTGAAATTTTTTTCAAAGTCCCTTAAAAATTTTCCAATTTTTGTCCCAATTCTTCCCATTCCCATTGAAACTTTTCAAATCCCTCTCAAAATTGTTGAAATTCTCTTGAAGCTTTTAAAATTCTCTCTAGAATTTTCAAAATCCATGTCCACATGTTTACAATTCACGTAACAAAATGGCTAAAATTCCAGTTGAAATTTTTTCAAAGTCCCTTAAAAATTTTCCAATTTTTGTCCCAATTCTTCCCATTCCCACTGAAACTTTTCAAATCCCTCTCCAAATTGTTGAAATTCTGTTGAGCTTTTAAAATTCTCTCTAGAATTTTCAAAATCCATGTCCACATGTTTACAATTTCACGTCAAAAATGGCTAAAATTCCAGTTGAAATTTTTCAAAGTCCCTTAAAAATTTTCCAATTTTTGTCCCAATTCTTCCCATTCCCATTGAAACTTTTCAAATCCCTCTCAAAAATTGTTGAAATTCTCTTGAAGCTTTTAAAATTCTCTCTAGAATTTTCAAAATCCATGGCCACATGTTTACAATTTCACGTAACAAAATGGCTAAAATTCCAGTTGAAATTTTTCAAAGTCCCTTAAAAATTTCCAATTTTTGTCCCAATTCTTCCCATTCCCATTGAACTTTTCAAATCCCTCTCCAAATTGTTGAAATTCTGTTGAAGCTTTTAAAATTCTCTCTAGAATTTTCAAAATCCATGGCCACATGTTTACAATTTCACGTCAAAAAATTGCTAAAATTCCAGTTGAAATTTTTTCAAAGTCCCCTTAAAAATTTTCCAATTTTTGTCCCAATTCTTCCCATTCCCATTGAAACTTTTCAAATTCCTCTCAAAAATTGTTGAAATTCTGTTAAAGCTTTTAAAATTCTCTCTAGAATTTCCAAAATCCATGTCCACATGTTTACAATTTCACGTAACAAATGGCTAAAATTCCAGTTGAAATTTTTTCAAAGTCCCTTAAAAATTTTCCAATTTTTGTCCCAATTCTTCCCATTCCCATTGAAACTTTTCAAATCCCTCTCCAAATTGTTGAAATTCTCTTGAAGCTTTTAAAATTCTCTCTAGAATTTTCGAATCCATGTCCACATGTTTACAATTTCACGTCAAAAAATGGCTAAAATTCCAGTTGAAATTTTTTCAAAGTCCCTTAAAAATTTTCCAATTTTTGTCCCAATTCCTCCCATTCCCATTGAAACTTTTCAAATTCCTCTCAAAATTGTTGAAATTCTGTTAAAGCTTTTAAAATTCTCTCTAGAATTTCCAAAATCCATGTCCACATGTTTACAATTTCACGTAACAAAAATGGCTAAAATTCCAGTTGAAATTTTTTCAAAGTCCCTTAAAAATTTTCCAATTTTTGTCCCAATTCTTCCCATTCCCATTGAAACTTTTCAAATCCCTCTCCAAATTGTTGAAATTCTGTTGAAGCTTTTAAAATTCTCTCTAGAATTTTCAAAATCCATGTCCACATGTTTACAATTTCACGTCAAAAAATTGCTAAAATTCCAGTTGAAATTTTTTCAAAGTCCCTTAAAAATTTTCCAATTTTTGCCCCAATTCTTCCCATTCCCATTGAAACTTTTCAAATCCCTCTCAAAATTGTTGAAATTCTCTTGAAGCTTTTAAAATTCTCTCTAGAATTTTCAAAATCCATGTCCACGTGTTTACAATTTCACGTCAAAAAATTGCTAAAATTCCAGTTGAAATTTTTTCAAAGTCCCTTAAAAGTTTTCCAATTTTTGTCCCAATTCTTCCCATTCCCATTGAAACTTTTCAAATCCCTCTCAAAATTGTTGAAATTCTGTTGAAGCTTTTAAAATTCTCTCTAGAATTTTCAAAATCCATGTCCACATGTTTACAATTTCACGTCAAAAAATGGCTAAAATTCCAGTTGAAATTTTTTCAAAGTCCCTTAAAAATTTTCCAATTTTTGTCCCAATTCTTCCCATTCCCATTGAAACTTTTCAAATCCCTCTCAAAATTGTTGAAATTCTGTTGAAGCTTTTAAAATTCTCTCTAGAATTTTCAAAATCCATGTCCACATGTTTACAATTTCACGTCAAAAAATTGCTAAAATTCCAGTTGAAATTTTTTCAAAGTCCCTTAAAAATTTTCCAATTTTTGTCCCAATTCTTCCCATTCCCATTGAAACTTTTCAAATCCCTCTCAAAATTGTTGAAATTCTCTTGAAGCTTTTAAAATTGTCTCTAGAATTTTCAAAATCCATGTCCACATGTTTACAATTTCACGTAACAAAATGGCTAAAATTCCAGTTGAAATTTTTTCAAAGTCCCTTAAAAATTTTCCAATTTTTGTCCCAATTCTTCCCATTCCCATTGAAACTTTTCAAATCCCTCTCAAAATTGTTGAAATTCTCTTGAAGCTTTTAAAATTCTCTCTAGAATTTTCAAAATCCATGGCCACATGTTTACAATTTCACGTAACAAAATGGCTAAAATTCCAGTTGAAATTTTTTCAAAGTCCCTTAAAAATTTTCCAATTTTTGTCCCAATTCTTCCCATTCCCATTGAAACTTTTCAAATCCCTCTCAAAATTGTTGAAATTCTGTTGAAGCTTTTAAAATTCTCTCTAGAATTTTCAAAATCCATGGCCACATGTTTACAATTTCACGTCAAAAAATTGCTAAAATTCCAGTTGAAATTTTTTCAAAGTCCCTTAAAAATTTTCCAATTTTTGTCCCAATTCTTCCCATTCCCATTGAAACTTTTCAAATTCCTCTCAAAATTGTTGAAATTCTGTTAAAGCTTTTAAAATTCTCTCTAGAATTTCCAAAATCCATGTCCACATGTTTACAATTTCACGTAACAAAATGGCTAAAATTCCAGTTGAAATTTTTTCAAAGTCCCTTAAAAATTTTCCAATTTTGTCCCAATTCTTCCCATTCCCATTGAAACTTTTCAAATCCCTCTCCAAATTGTTGAAATTCTCTTGAAGCTTTTAAAATTCTCTCTAGAATTTTCGAAATCCATGTCCACATGTTTACAATTTCACGTCAAAAAAATGGCTAAAATTCCAGTTGAAATTTTTTCAAAGTCCCTTAAAAATTTTCCAATTTTTGTCCCAATTCTTCCCATTCCCATTGAAACTTTTCAAATTCCTCTCAAAATTGTTGAAATTCTGTTAAAGCTTTTAAAATTCTCTCTAGAATTTCCAAAATCCATGTCCACATGTTTACAATTTCACGTAACAAAATGGCTAAAATTCCAGTTGAAATTTTTTCAAAGTCCCTTAAAAATTTTCCAATTTTTGTCCCAATTCTTCCCATTCCCATTGAAACTTTTCAAATCCCTCTCCAAATTGTTGAAATTCTCTTGAAGCTTTTAAAATTCTCTCTAGAATTTTCAAAATCCATGTCCACATGTTTACAATTTCACGTCAAAAAATTGCTAAAATTCCAGTTGAAATTTTTTCAAAGTCCCTTAAAAATTTTCCAATTTTTGCCCCAATTCTTCCCATTCCCATTGAAACTTTTCAAATCCCTCTCAAAATTGTTGAAATTCTCTTGAAGCTTTTAAAATTCTCTCTAGAATTTTCAAAATCCATGTCCACGTGTTTACAATTTCACGTCAAAAAATTGCTAAAATTCCAGTTGAAATTTTTTCAAAGTCCCTTAAAAGTTTTCCAATTTTTGTCCCAATTCTTCCCATTCCCATTGAAACTTTTCAAATCCCTCTCAAAATTGTTGAAATTCTGTTGAAGCTTTTAAAATTCTCTCTAGAATTTTCAAAATCCATGTCCACATGTTTACAATTTCACGTCAAAAAATGGCTAAAATTCCAGTTGAAATTTTTTCAAAGTCCCTTAAAAATTTTCCAATTTTTGTCCCAATTCTTCCCATTCCCATTGAAACTTTTCAAATCCCTCTCAAAATTGTTGAAATTCTCTTGAAGCTTTTAAAATTCTCTCTAGAATTTTCGAAATCCATGTCCACATGTTTACAATTTCACGTCAAAAAATTGCTAAAATTCCAGTTGAAATTTTTTCAAAGTCCCTTAAAAATTTTCCAATTTTTGTCCCAATTCTTCCCATTCCCATTGAAACTTTTCAAATCCCTCTCAAAATTGTTGAAATTCTCTTGAAGCTTTTAAAATTGTCTCTAGAATTTTCAAAATCCATGTCCACATGTTTACAATTTCACGTAACAAAATGGCTAAAATTCCAGTTGAAATTTTTTCAAAGTCCCTTAAAAATTTTCCAATTTTTGTCCCAATTCTTCCCATTCCCATTGAAACTTTTCAAATCCCTCTCAAAATTGTTGAAATTCTGTTGAAGCTTTTAAAATTCTCTCTAGAATTTTCAAAATCCATGTCCACATGTTTACAATTTCACGTCAAAAAATGGCTAAAATTCCAGTTGAAATTTTTTCAAAGTCCCTTAAAAATTTTCCAATTTTTGTCCCAATTCTTCCCATTCCCATTGAAACTTTTCAAATTCCTCTCAAAATTGTTGAAATTCTGTTAAAGCTTTTAAAATTCTCTCTAGAATTTCCAAAATCCATGTCCACATGTTTACAATTTCACGTCAACAAATGGCTAAAATTCCAGTTGAAATTTTTTCAAAGTCCCTTAAAAATTTTCCAATTTTTGTCCCAATTCTTCCCATTCCCATTGAAACTTTTCAAATCCCTCTCAAAATGGTTGAAATTCTCTTGAAGCTTTTAAAATTCTCTCTAGAATTTTCAAAATCCATGGCCACGTGTTTACAATTTCACGTCAAAAAATTGCTAAAATTCCAGTTGAAATTTTTTCAAAGTCCCTTAAAAGTTTTCCAATTTTTGTCCCAATTCTTCCCATTCCCATTGAAACTTTTCAAATCCCTCTCAAAATTGTTGAAATTCTGTTGAAGCTTTTAAACTTCTCTCTAGAATTTTCAAAATCCATGTCCACATGTTTACAATTTCACGTCAAAAAATGGCTAAAATTCCAGTTGAAATTTTTTCCAAGTCCCTTAAAAATTTTCCAATTTTTGTCCCAATTCTTCCCATTCCCATTGAAACTTTTCAAATCCCTCTCAAAATTGTTGAAATTCTCTTGAAGCTTTTAAAATTCTCTCTAGAATTTTCGAAATCCATGTCCACATGTTTACAATTTCACGTCAAAAAATTGCTAAAATTCCAGTTGAAATTTTTTCAAAGTCCCTTAAAAATTTTCCAATTTTTGTCCCAATTCTTCCCATTCCCATTGAAACTTTTCAAATCCCTCTCAAAATTGTTGAAATTCTCTTGAAGCTTTTAAAATTGTCTCTAGAATTTTCAAAATCCATGTCCACATGTTTACAATTTCACGTAACAAAATGGCTAAAATTCCAGTTGAAATTTTTTCAAAGTCCCTTAAAAATTTTCCAATTTTTGTCCCAATTCTTCCCATTCCCATTGAAACTTTTCAAATCCCTCTCAAAATTGTTGAAATTCTCTTGAAGCTTTTAAAATTCTCTCTAGAATTTTCAAAATCCATGTCCACATGTTTACCATTTCACGTAACAAAATGGCTAAAATTCCAGTTGAAATTTTTTCAAAGTCCCTTAAAAATTTTCCAATTTTTGTCCCAATTCTTCCCATTCCCATTGAAACTTTTCAAATCCCTCTCAAAATTGTTGAAATTCTGTTAAAGCTTTTAAAATTCTCTCTAGAATTTTCAAAATTCCTGGCCACATGTTTACAATTTCACGTCAAAAAATGGCTAAAATTCCAGTTGAAATTTTTTCAAAGTCCCTTAAAAATTTTCCAATTTTTGTCCCAATTCTTCCCATTCCCATTGAAACTTTTCAAATCCCTCTCAAAATTGTTGAAATTCTGTTGAAGCTTTTAAAATTCTCTCTAGAATTTTCAAAATCCATGGCCACATGTTTACAATTTCACGTCAAAAAATGGCTAAAATTCCAGTTGAAATTTTTTCAAAGTCCCTTAAAAATTTTCCAATTTTTGTCCCAATTCTTCCCATTCCCATTGAAACTTTTCAAATCCCTCTCAAAATTGTTGAAATTCTGTTGAACCTTTTAAAATTCTCTCTAGAATTTTCAAAATCCATGTCCACATGTTTACAATTTCACGTCAAAAAATGGCTAAAATTCCAGTTGAAATTTTTTCAAAGTCCCTTAAAAATTTTCCAATTTTTGTCCCAATTCTTCCCATTCCCATTGAAACTTTTCAAATCCCTCTCAAAATTGTTGAAATTCTGTTGAAGTTTTTAAAATTCTCTCTAGAATTTTCAAAATCCATGTCCACATGTTTACAATTTCACGTCAAAAAATGGCTAAAATTCCAGTTGAAATTTTTTCAAAGTCCCTTAAAAATTTTCCAATTTTTGTCCCAATTCTTCCCATTCCCATTGAAACTTTTCAAATCCCTCTCAAAATTGTTGAAATTCTGTTGAAGCTTTTAAAATTCTCTCTAGAATTTTCAAAATCCATGTCCACATGTTTACAATTTCACGTCAAAAAATGGCTAAAATTCCAGTTGAAATTTTTTCAAAGTCCCTTAAAAATTTTCCAATTTTTGTCCCAATTCTTCCCATTCCCATTGAAACTTTTCAAATCCCTCTCAAAATTGTTGAAATTCTCTTGAAGCTTTTAAAATTCTCTCTAGAATTTTCAAAATCCATGTCCACATGTTTACCATTTCACGTAACAAAATGGCTAAAATTCCAGTTGAAATTTTTTCAAAGTCCCTTAAAAATTTTCCAATTTTTGTCCCAATTCTTCCCATTCCCATTGAAACTTTTCAAATCCCTCTCAAAATTGTTGAAATTCTCTTGAAGCTTTTAAAATTCTCTCTAGAATTTTCAAAATCCATGTCCACATGTTTACAATTTTACGTAACAAAATGGCTAAAATTCCAGTTGAAATTTTTTCAAAGTCCCTTAAAAATTTTCCAATTTTTGTCCCAATTCTTCCCATTCCCATTGAAACTTTTCAAATCCCTCTCAAAATTGTTGAAATTCTGTTGAACCTTTTAAAATTCTCTCTAGAATTTTCAAAATCCATGTCCACGTGTTTACAATTTCACGTAACAAAATGGCTAAAATTCCAGTTGAAATTTTTTCAAAGTCCCTTAAAAATTTTCCAATTTTTGTCCCAATTCTTCCCATTCCCATTGAAACTTTTCAAATCCCTCTCAAAATTGTTGAAATTCTGTTGAAGCTTTTAAAATTCTCTCTAGAATTTTCAAAATCCATGTCCACATGTTTACAATTTCACGTAAAAAAAATGCTAAAATTCCAGTTGAAATTTTTTCAAAGTCCCTTAAAAATTTTCCAATTTTTGTCCCAATTCTTCCCATTCCCATTGAAACTTTTCAAATCCCTCTCCAAATTGTTGAAATTCTCTTGAAGCTTTTAAAATTCTCTCTAGAATTTTCAAAATCCATGTCCACATGTTTACAATTTCACGTCAAAAAATTGCTAAAATTCCAGTTGAAATTTTTTCAAAGTCCCTTAAAAATTTTCCAATTTTTGTCCCAATTCTTCCCATTCCCATTGAAACTTTTCAAATCCCTCTCAAAATTGTTGAAATTCTGTTAAAGCTTTTAAAATTCTCTCTAGAATTTTCAAAATCCATGTCCACATGTTTACAATTTCACGTAAAAAAAATGCTAAAATTCCAGTTGAAATTTTTTCAAAGTCCCTTAAAATTTTTCCAATTTTTGTCCCAATTCTTCCCATTCCCATTGAAACTTTTCAAATCCCTCTCAAAATTGTTGAAATTCTGTTGAAGCTTTTAAAATTCTCTCTAGAATTTTCAAAATCCATGTCCACATGTTTACAATTTCACGTCAAAAATTGCTAAAATTCCAGTTGAAATTTTTTCAAAGTCCCTTAAAAATTTTCCAATTTTTGTCCCAATTCTTCCCATTCCCATTGAAACTTTTCAAATCCCTCTCAAAATTGTTGAAATTCTGTTAAAGCTTTTAAAATTCTCTCTAGAATTTTCAAAATCCATGGCCACATGTTTACAATTTCATGTCAAAAATGGCTAAAATTCCAGTTGAAATTTTTTCAAAGTCCCTTAAAAATTTTCCAATTTTTGTCCCAATTCTTCCCATTCCCATTGAAACTTTTCAAATCCCTCTCAAAATTGTTGAAATTCTGTTAAAGCTTTTAAAATTCTCTCTAGAATTTTCAAAATCCATGGCCACATGTTTACAATTTCATGTCAAAAATGGCTAAAATTCCAGTTGAAATTTTTTCAAAGTCCCTTAAAAATTTTCCAATTTTTGTCCCAATTCTTCCCATTCCCATTGAAACTTTTCAAATCCCTCTCCAAATTGTTGAAATTCTCTTGAAGCTTTTAAAATTCTCTCTAGAATTTTCAAAATCCATGTCCACATGTTTACAATTTCACGTCAAAAAATGGCTAAAATTCCAGTTGAAATTTTTTCAAAGTCCCTTAAAAATTTTCCAATTTTTGTCCCAATTCTTCCCATTCCCATTGAAACTTTTCAAATCCCTCTCCAAATTGTTGAAATTCTGTTGAAGCTTTTAAAATTCTCTCTAGAATTTTCAAAATCCATGGCCACATGTTTACAATTTCACGTCAAAAAATGGCTAAAATTCCAGTTGAAATTTTTTCAAAGTCCCTTAAAAATTTTCCAATTTTTGTCCCAATTCTTCCCATTCCCATTGAAACTTTTCAAATCCCTCTCAAAATTGTTGAAATTCTGTTGAAGCTTTTAAAATTCTCTCTAGAATTTTCAAAATCCATGTCCACATGTTTACAATTTCACGTCAAAAAATGGCTAAAATTCCAGTTGAAATTTTTTCAAAGTCCCTTAAAAATTTTCCAATTTTTGTCCCAATTCTTCCCATTCCCATTGAAACTTTTCAAATCCCTCTCCAAATTGTTGAAATTCTCTTGAAGCTTTTAAAATTCTCTCTAGAATTTTCAAAATCCATGTCCACATGTTTACAATTTCACGTCAAAAAATTGCTAAAATTCCAGTTGAAATTTTTTCAAAGTCCCTTAAAAATTTTCCAATTTTTGTCCCAATTCTTCCCATTCCCATTGAAACTTTTCAAATCCCTCTCAAAATTGTTGAAATTCTGTTAAAGCTTTTAAAATTCTCTCTAGAATTTTCAAAATCCATGTCCACATGTTTACAATTTCACGTAAAAAAAATGCTAAAATTCCAGTTGAAATTTTTTCAAAGTCCCTTAAAAATTTTCCAATTTTTGTCCCAATTCTTCCCATTCCCATTGAAACTTTTCAAATCCCTCTCAAAATTGTTGAAATTCTGTTGAAGCTTTTAAAATTCTCTCTAGAATTTTCAAAATCCATGTCCACATGTTTACAATTTCACGTCAAAAATTGCTAAAATTCCAGTTGAAATTTTTTCAAAGTCCCTTAAAAATTTTCCAATTTTTGTCCCAATTCTTCCCATTCCCATTGAAACTTTTCAAATCCCTCTCAAAATTGTTGAAATTCTGTTAAAGCTTTTAAAATTCTCTCTAGAATTTTCAAAATCCATGGCCACATGTTTACAATTTCACGTCAAAAAATGGCTAAAATTCCAGTTGAAATTTTTTCAAAGTCCCTTAAAAATTTTCCAATTTTTGTCCCAATTCTTCCCATTCCCATTGAAACTTTTCAAATCCCTCTCAAAATTGTTGAAATTCTCTTGAAGCTTTTAAAATTCTCTCTAGAATTTTCAAAATCCATGTCCACATGTTTACAATTTCTCGTCAAAAAATTGCTAAAATTCCAGTTGAAATTTTTTCAAAGTCCCTTAAAAATTTTCCAATTTTTGTCCCAATTCTTCCCATTCCCATTGAAACTTTTCAAATCCCTCTCCAAATTGTTGAAATTCTCTTGAAGCTTTTAAAATTGTCTCTAGAATTTTCAAAATCCATGGCCACATGTTTACAATTTCACGTAACAAAATGGCTAAAATTCCAGTTGAAATTTTTTCAAAGTCCCTTAAAAATTTTCCAATTTTTGTCCCAATTCTTCCCATTCCCATTGAAACTTTTCAAATCCCTCTCAAAATTGTTGAAATTCTGTTGAACCTTTTAAAATTCTCTCTAGAATTTTCAAAATCCATGTCCACATGTTTACAATTTCACGTAACAAAATGGCTAAAATTCCAGTTGAAATTTTTTCAAAGTCCCTTAAAAATTTTCCAATTTTTGTCCCAATTCTTCCCATTCCCATTGAAACTTTTCAAATTCCCTCTCAAAATTGTTGAAATTCTGTTGAAGCTTTTAAAATTCTCTCTAGAATTTTCAAAATCCATGTCCACATGTTTACAATTTCACGTAAAAAAAATGCTAAAATTCCAGTTGAAATTTTTTCAAAGTCCCTTAAAAATTTTCCAATTTTTGTCCCAATTCTTCCCATTCCCATTGAAACTTTTCAAATCCCTCTCCAAATTGTTGAAATTCTCTTGAAGCTTTTAAAATTCTCTCTAGAATTTTCAAAATCCATGTCCACATGTTTACAATTTCACGTCAAAAAATTGCTAAAATTCCAGTTGAAATTTTTTCAAAGTCCCTTAAAAATTTTCCAATTTTTGTCCCAATTCTTCCCATTCCCATTGAAACTTTTCAAATCCCTCTCAAAATTGTTGAAATTCTGTTAAAGCTTTTAAAATTCTCTCTAGAATTTTCAAAATCCATGTCCACATGTTTACAATTTCACGTAAAAAAAATGCTAAAATTCCAGTTGAAATTTTTTCAAAGTCCCTTAAAAATTTTCCAATTTTTGTCCCAATTCTTCCCATTCCCATTGAAACTTTTCAAATCCCTCTCAAAATTGTTGAAATTCTGTTGAAGCTTTTAAAATTCTCTCTAGAATTTTCAAAATCCATGTCCACATGTTTACAATTTCACGTCAAAAATTGCTAAAATTCCAGTTGAAATTTTTTCAAAGTCCCTTAAAAATTTTCCAATTTTTGTCCCAATTCTTCCCATTCCCATTGAAACTTTTCAAATCCCTCTCAAAATTGTTGAAATTCTGTTAAAGCTTTTAAAATTCTCTCTAGAATTTTCAAAATCCATGTCCACATGTTTACAATTTCACGTCAAAAAATTGCTAAAATTCCAGTTGAAATTTTTTCAAAGTCCCTTAAAAATTTTCCAATTTTTGTCCCAATTCTTCCCATTCCCATTGAAACTTTTCAAATCCCTCTCAAAATTGTTGAAATTCTGTTGAAGCTTTTAAAATTCTCTCTAGAATTTTCAAAATCCATGTCCACATGTTTACAATTTCTCGTCAAAAAATTGCTAAAATTCCAGTTGAAATTTTTTCAAAGTCCCTTAAAAATTTTCCAATTTTTGTCCCAATTCTTCCCATTCCCATTGAAACTTTTCAAATCCCTCTCAAAATTGTTGAAATTCTCTTGAAGCTTTTAAAATTCTCTCTAGAATTTTCAAAATCCATGTCCACATGTTTACAATTTCACGTCAAAAAATTGCTAAAATTCCAGTTGAAATTTTTTCAAAGTCCCTTAAAAATTTTCCAATTTTTGTCCCAATTCTTCCCATTCCCATTGAAACTTTTCAAATCCCTCTCAAAATGGTTGAAATTCTCTTGAAGCTTTTAAAATTCTCTCTAGAATTTTCAAAATCCATGTCCACATGTTTACAATTTCACGTCAAAAAATTGCTAAAATTCCAGTTGAAATTTTTTCAAAGTCCCTTAAAAATTTTCCAATTTTTGTCCCAATTCTTCCCATTCCCATTGAAACTTTCAAATCCCTCTCAAAATTGTTGAAATTCTGTTGAAGCTTTTAAAATTCTCTCTAGAATTTTCAAAATCCATGTCCACATGTTTACAATTTCACGTAACAAAACGGCTAAAATTCCAGTTGAAATTTTTTCAAAGTCCCTTAAAAATTTTCCAATTTTTGTCCCAATTCTTCCCATTCCCATTGAAACTTTTCAAATCCCTCTCAAAATTGTTGAAATTCTGTTGAACCTTTAAAATTCTCTCTAGAATTTTCAAAATCCATGTCCACATGTTTACAATTTCACGTAAAAAAAATGCTAAAATTCCAGTTGAAATTTTTTCAAAGTCCCTTAAAAATTTTCCAATTTTTGTCCCAATTCTTCCCATTCCCATTGAAACTTTTCAAATCCCTCTCAAAATTGTTGAAATTCTGTTAAAGCTTTTAAAATTCTCTCTAGAATTTTCAAAATCCATGGCCACATGTTTACAATTTCACGTCAAAAAATGGCTAAAATTCCAGTTGAAATTTTTTCAAAGTCCCTTAAAAATTTTCCAATTTTTGTCCCAATTCTTCCCATTCCCATTGAAACTTTTCAAATCCCTCTCCAAATTGTTGAAATTCTCTTGAAGCTTTTTAAAATTCTCTCTAGAATTTTCAAAATCCATGTCCACATGTTTACAATTTCACGTCAAAAAATTGCTAAAATTCCAGTTGAAATTTTTTCAAAGTCCCTTAAAAATTTTCCAATTTTTGTCCCAATTCTTCCCATTCCCATTGAAACTTTTCAAATCCCTCTCAAAATTGTTGAAATTCTGTTAAAGCTTTTAAAATTCTCTCTAGAATTTTCAAAATCCATGTCCACATGTTTACAATTTCACGTAACAAAATGGCTAAAATTCCAGTTGAAATTTTTTCAAAGTCCCTTAAAAGTTTTCCAATTTTTGTCCCAATTCTTCCCATTCCCATTGAAACTTTTCAAATCCCTCTCAAAATTGTTGAAATTCTGTTGAAGCTTTTAAAATTCTCTCTAGAATTTTCAAAATCCATGTCCACATGTTTACAATTTCACGTCAAAAAATGGCTAAAATTCCAGTTGAAATTTTTTCAAAGTCCCTGAAAAATTTTCCAATTTTTGTCCCAATTCTTCCCATTCCCATTGAAACTTTTCAAATCCCTCTCAAAATTGTTGAAATTCTCTTGAAGCTTTTAAAATTCTCTCTAGAATTTTCGAAATCCACGTCCACATGTTTACAATTTCACGTCAAAAAATTGCTAAAATTCCAGTTGAAATTTTTTCAAAGTCCCTTAAAAATTTTCCAATTTTTGTCCCAATTCTTCCCATTCCCATTGAAACTTTTCAAATCCCTCTCAAAATTGTTGAAATTCTCTTGAAGCTTTTAAAATTGTCTCTAGAATTTTCAAAATCCATGTCCACATGTTTACAATTTCACGTAACAAAATGGCTAAAATTCCAGTTGAAATTTTTTCAAAGTCCCTTAAAAATTTTCCAATTTTTGTCCCAATTCTTCCCATTCCCATTGAAACTTTTCAAATCCCTCTCAAAATTGTTGAAATTCTGTTGAACCTTTTAAAATTCTCTCTAGAATTTTCAAAATCCATGTCCACATGTTTACAATTTCACGTAACAAAATGGCTAAAATTCCAGTTGAAATTTTTTCAAAGTCCCTTAAAAATTTTCCAATTTTTGTCCCAATTCTTCCCATTCCCATTGAAACTTTTCAAATCCCTCTCAAAATTGTTGAAATTCTCTTGAAGCTTTTAAAATTCTCTCTAGAATTTTCAAAATCCATGTCCACGTGTTTACAATTTCACGTAAAAAAAATGCTAAAATTCCAGTTGAAATTTTTTCAAAGTCCCTTAAAAATTTTCCAATTTTTGTCCCAATTCTTCCCATTCCCATTGAAACTTTTCAAATTCCTCTCAAAATTGTTGAAATTCTGTTGAAGCTTTTAAAATTCTCTCTAGAATTTTCAAAATCCATGTCCACATGTTTACAATTTCACGTAAAAAAAATGCTAAAATTCCAGTTGAAATTTTTTCAAAGTCCCTTAAAAATTTTCCAATTTTTGTCCCAATTCTTCCCATTCCCATTGAAACTTTTCAAATCCCTCTCCAAATTGTTGAAATTCTCTTGAAGCTTTTAAAATTCTCTCTAGAATTTTCAAAATCCATGTCCACATGTTTACAATTTCACGTCAAAAAATTGCTAAAATTCCAGTTGAAATTTTTTCAAAGTCCCTTAAAAATTTTCCAATTTTTGTCCCAATTCTTCCCATTCCCATTGAAACTTTTCAAATCCCTCTCAAAATTGTTGAAATTCTGTTAAAGCTTTTAAAATTCTCTCTAGAATTTTCAAAATCCATGTCCACATGTTTACAATTTCACGTAACAAAATGGCTAAAATTCCAGTTGAAATTTTTTCAAAGTCCCTTAAAAGTTTTCCAATTTTTGTCCCAATTCTTCCCATTCCCATTGAAACTTTTCAAATCCCTCTCAAAATTGTTGAAATTCTGTTGAAGCTTTTAAAATTCTCTCTAGAATTTTCAAAATCCATGTCCACATGTTTACAATTTCACGTCAAAAAATGGCTAAAATTCCAGTTGAAATTTTTTCAAAGTCCCTGAAAAATTTTCCAATTTTTGTCCCAATTCTTCCCATTCCCATTGAAACTTTTCAAATCCCTCTCAAAATTGTTGAAATTCTCTTGAAGCTTTTAAAATTCTCTCTAGAATTTTCGAAATCCACGTCCACATGTTTACAATTTCACGTCAAAAAATTGCTAAAATTCCAGTTGAAATTTTTTCAAAGTCCCTTAAAAATTTTCCAATTTTTGTCCCAATTCTTCCCATTCCCATTGAAACTTTTCAAATCCCTCTCAAAATTGTTGAAATTCTCTTGAAGCTTTTAAAATTGTCTCTAGAATTTTCAAAATCCATGTCCACATGTTTACAATTTCACGTAACAAAATGGCTAAAATTCCAGTTGAAATTTTTTCAAAGTCCCTTAAAAATTTTCCAATTTTTGTCCCAATTCTTCCCATTCCCATTGAAACTTTTCAAATCCCTCTCAAAATTGTTGAAATTCTGTTGAACCTTTTAAAATTCTCTCTAGAATTTTCAAAATCCATGTCCACATGTTTACAATTTCACGTAACAAAATGGCTAAAATTCCAGTTGAAATTTTTTCAAAGTCCCTTAAAAATTTTCCAATTTTTGTCCCAATTCTTCCCATTCCCATTGAAACTTTTCAAATCCCTCTCAAAATTGTTGAAATTCTCTTGAAGCTTTTAAAATTCTCTCTAGAATTTTCAAAATCCATGTCCACGTGTTTACAATTTCACGTAAAAAAAATGCTAAAATTCCAGTTGAAATTTTTTCAAAGTCCCTTAAAAATTTTCCAATTTTTGTCCCAATTCTTCCCATTCCCATTGAAACTTTTCAAATTCCTCTCAAAATTGTTGAAATTCTGTTGAAGCTTTTAAAATTCTCTCTAGAATTTTCAAAATCCATGTCCACATGTTTACAATTTCACGTAAAAAAAATGCTAAAATTCCAGTTGAAATTTTTTCAAAGTCCCTTAAAAATTTTCCAATTTTTGTCCCAATTCTTCCCATTCCCCATTGAAACTTTTCAAATCCCTCTCCAAATTGTTGAAATTCTCTTGAAGCTTTTAAAATTCTCTCTAGAATTTTCAAAATCCATGTCCACATGTTTACAATTTCACGTCAAAAAATTGCTAAAATTCCAGTTGAAATTTTTTCAAAGTCCCTTAAAAATTTTCCAATTTTTGTCCCAATTCTTCCCATTCCCATTGAAACTTTTCAAATCCCTCTCAAAATTGTTGAAATTCTCTTGAAGCTTTTAAAATTCTCTCTAGAATTTTCAAAATCCATGTCCACATGTTTACAATTTCACGTAAAAAAAATGCTAAAATTCCAGTTGAAATTTTTTCAAAGTCCCTTAAAAATTTTCCAATTTTTGTCCCAATTCTTCCCATTCCCATTGAAACTTTTCAAATCCCTCTCAAAATTGTTGAAATTCTGTTGAAGCTTTTAAAATTCTCTCTAGAATTTTCAAAATCCATGTCCACATGTTTACAATTTCACGTCAAAAATTGCTAAAATTCAGTTGAAATTTTTTCAAAGTCCCTTAAAAATTTTCCAATTTTTGTCCCAATTCTTCCCATTCCCATTGAAACTTTTCAAATCCCTCTCAAAATTGTTGAAATTCTGTTAAAGCTTTTAAAATTCTCTCTAGAATTTTCAAAATCCATGGCCACATGTTTACAATTTCACGTCAAAAAATGGCTAAAATTCCAGTTGAAATTTTTTCAAAGTCCCTTAAAAATTTTCCAATTTTTGTCCCAATTCTTCCCATTCCCATTGAAACTTTTCAAATCCCTCTCAAAATTGTTGAAATTCTGTTGAAGCTTTTAAAATTCTCTCTAGAATTTTCAAAATCCATGTCCACATGTTTACAATTTCTCGTCAAAAAATTGCTAAAATTCCAGTTGAAATTTTTTCAAAGTCCCTTAAAAATTTTCCAATTTTTGTCCCAATTCTTCCCATTCCCATTGAAACTTTTCAAATCCCTCTCAAAATGGTTGAAATTCTCTTGAAGCTTTTAAAATTCTCTCTAGAATTTTCAAAATCCATGTCCACATGTTTACAATTTCACGTCAAAAATTGCTAAAATTCCAGTTGAAATTTTTTCAAAGTCCCTTAAAAATTTTCCAATTTTTGTCCCAATTCTTCCCATTCCCATTGAAACTTTTTCAAATCCCTCTCAAAATGGTTGAAATTCTCTTGAAGCTTTTAAAATTCTCTCTAGAATTTTCAAAATCCATGTCCACATGTTTACAATTTCACGTCAAAAAATTGCTAAAATTCCAGTTGAAATTTTTTCAAAGTCCCTTAAAAATTTTCCAATTTTTGTCCCAATTCTTCCCATTCCCATTGAAACTTTTCAAATCCCTCTCAAAATTGTTGAAATTCTGTTGAAGCTTTTAAAATTCTCTCTAGAATTTTCAAAATCCATGTCCACATGTTTACAATTTCACGTAACAAAATGGCTAAAATTCCAGTTGAAATTTTTTCAAAGTCCCTTAAAAAATTTTCCAATTTTTGTCCCAATTCTTCCCATTCCCATTGAAACTTTTCAAATCCCTCTCAAAATTGTTGAAATTCTGTTGAACCTTTTAAAATTCTCTCTAGAATTTTCAAAATCCATGTCCACATGTTTACAATTTCACGTAAAAAAATGCTAAAATTCCAGTTGAAATTTTTTCAAAGTCCCTTAAAAATTTTCCAATTTTTGTCCCAATTCTTCCCATTCCCATTGAACTTTTCAAATCCTCTCAAATTGTTGAAATTCTGTTAAGCTTTTAAAATTCTCTCTAGAATTTTCAAAATCATGTCCACATGTTTACAATTTCACGTCAAAAAATGGCTAAAATTCCAGTTGAAATTTTTTCAAAGTCCCTTAAAAAATTTTCCAATTTTTGTCCCAATTCTTCCCATTCCCATTGAAACTTTTCAAATCCCTCTCAAAATTGTTGAAATTCTCTTGAAGCTTTTAAAATTCTCTCTAGAATTTTCAAAATCCATGTCCACATGTTTACAATTTCACGTCAAAAAATTGCTAAAATTCCAGTTGAAAATTTTTTCAAAGTCCCTTAAAAATTTTCCAATTTTTGTCCCAATTCTTCCCATTCCCATTGAAACTTTTCAAATCCCTCTCAAAATTGTTGAAATTCTGTTAAAGCTTTTAAAATTCTCTCTAGAATTTTCAAAATCCTTGTCCACATGTTTACAATTTCACGTAACAAAATGCTAAAATTCCAGTTGAAATTTTTTCAAAAGTCCCTTAAAAGTTTTCCAATTTTTGTCCCAATTCTTCCCATTCCCATTGAAACTTTTCAAATCCCTCTCAAAATTGTTGAAATTCTCTTGAAGCTTTTAAAATTCTCTCTAGAATTTTCAAAATCCATGTCCACATGTTTACAATTTCACGTCAAAAAATGGCTAAAATTCCAGTTGAAATTTTTTCAAAGTCCCTGAAAAATTTTCCAATTTTTGTCCCAATTCTTCCCATTCCCATTGAAACTTTTCAAATCCCTCTCAAAATTGTTGAAATTCTCTTGAAGCTTTTAAAATTCTCTCTAGAATTTTCAAAATCCACGTCCACATGTTTACAATTTCACGTCAAAAAATTGCTAAAATTCCAGTTGAAATTTTTTCAAAGTCCCTTAAAAATTTTCCAATTTTTGTCCCAATTCTTCCCATTCCCATTGAAACTTTTCAAATCCCTCTCAAAATTGTTGAAATTCTCTTGAAGCTTTTAAAATTGTCTCTAGAATTTTCAAAATCCATGTCCACATGTTTACAATTTCACGTAACAAAATGGCTAAAATTCCAGTTGAAATTTTTTCAAAGTCCCTTAAAAATTTTCCAATTTTTGTCCCAATTCTTCCCATTCCCATTGAAACTTTTCAAATCCCTCTCAAAATTGTTGAAATTCTGTTGAACCTTTTAAAATTCTCTCTAGAATTTTCAAAATCCATGTCCACATGTTTACAATTTCACGTAACAAAATGGCTAAAATTCCAGTTGAAATTTTTTCAAAGTCCCTTAAAAATTTTCCAATTTTTGTCCCAATTCTTCCCATTCCCATTGAAACTTTTCAAATCCCTCTCAAAATTGTTGAAATTCTCTTGAAGCTTTTAAAATTCTCTCTAGAATTTTCAAAATCCATGTCCACGTGTTTACAATTTCACGTAAAAAAAATGCTAAAATTCCAGTTGAAATTTTTTCAAAGTCCCTTAAAAATTTTCCAATTTTTGTCCCAATTCTTCCCATTCCCATTGAAACTTTTCAAATCCCTCTCCAAATTGTTGAAATTCTCTTGAAGCTTTTAAAATTCTCTCTAGAATTTTCAAAATCCATGTCCACATGTTTACAATTTCACGTCAAAAAATTGCTAAAATTCCAGTTGAAATTTTTTCAAAGTCCCTTAAAAATTTTCCAATTTTTGTCCCAATTCTTCCCATTCCCATTGAAACTTTTCAAATCCCTCTCAAAATTGTTGAAATTCTGTTAAAGCTTTTAAAATTCTCTCTAGAATTTTCAAAATCCATGTCCACATGTTTACAATTTCACGTAAAAAAAATGCTAAAATTCCAGTTGAAATTTTTTCAAAGTCCCTTAAAAATTTTCCAATTTTTGTCCCAATTCTTCCCATTCCCATTGAAACTTTTCAAATCCCTCTCAAAATTGTTGAAATTCTCTTGAAGCTTTTAAAATTCTCTCTAGAATTTTCGAAATCCATGTCCACATGTTTACAATTTCACGTCAAAAAATGGCTAAAATTCCAGTTGAAATTTTTTCAAAGTCCCTTAAAAATTTTCCAATTTTTGTCCCAATTCTTCCCATTCCCATTGAAACTTTTCAAATCCCTCTCAAAATTGTTGAAATTCTGTTAAAGCTTTTAAAATTCTCTCTAGAATTTTCAAAATCCATGGCCACATGTTTACAATTTCACGTCAAAAAATGGCTAAAATTCCAGTTGAAATTTTTTCAAAGTCCCTTAAAAATTTTCCAATTTTTGTCCCAATTCTTCCCATTCCCATTGAAACTTTTCAAATCCCTCTCAAAATTGTTGAAATTCTCTTGAAGCTTTTAAAATTCTCTCTAGAATTTTCAAAATCCATGTCCACATGTTTACAATTTCTCGTCAAAAAATTGCTAAAATTCCAGTTGAAATTTTTTCAAAGTCCCTTAAAAATTTTCCAATTTTTGTCCCAATTCTTCCCATTCCCATTGAAACTTTTCAAATCCCTCTCCAAATTGTTGAAATTCTGTTGAAGCTTTTAAAATTCTCTCTAGAATTTTCAAAATCCATGGCCACATGTTTACAATTTCACGTCAAAAAATGGCTAAAATTCCAGTTGAAATTTTTTCAAAGTCCCTTAAAAATTTTCCAATTTTTGTCCCAATTCTTCCCATTCCCATTGAAACTTTTCAAATCCCTCTCAAAAATGTTGAAATTCTGTTGAAGCTTTTAAAATTCTCTCTAGAATTTTCAAAATCCATGTCCACATGTTTACAATTTCACGTCAAAAAATTGCTAAAATTCCAGTTGAAATTTTTTCAAAGTCCCTTCAAAATTTTCCAATTTTTGTCCCAATTCTTCCCATTCCCATTGAAACTTTTCAAATCCCTCTCAAAATTGTTGAAATTCTCTTGAAGCTTTTAAAATTCTCTCTAGAATTTTCAAAATCCATGGCCACATGTTTACAATTTCACGTTAAAAAATGGCTAAAATTCCAGTTGAAATTTTTTCAAAGTCCCTTAAAAGTTTTCCAATTTTTGTCCCAATTCTTCCCATTCCCATTGAAACTTTTCAAATCCCTCTCCAAATTGTTGAAATTCTGTTGAAGCTTTTAAAATTCTCTCTAGAATTTTCAAAATCCATGTCCACATGTTTACAATTTCACGTAACGAAATGGCTAAAATTCCAGTTGAAATTTTTTCAAAGTCCCTTAAAAATTTTCCAATTTTTGTCCCAATTCTTCCCATTCCCATTGAAACTTTTCAAATCCCTCTCAAAATGGTTGAAATTCTCTTGAAGCTTTTAAAATTCTCTCTAGAATTTTCGAAATCCATGTCCACATGTTTACAATTTCACGTAACAAAATTGCTAAAATTCCAGTTGAAATTTTTTCAAAGTCCCTTAAAAATTTTCCAATTTTTGTCCCAATTCTTCCCATTCCCATTGAAACTTTTCAAATTCCTCTCAAAATTGTTGAAATTCTGTTGAAGCTTTTAAAATTCTCTCTAGAATTTTCAAAATCCATGTCCACATGTTTACAATTTCACGTAACAAAATGGCTAAAATTCCAGTTGAAATTTTTTCAAAGTCCCTTAAAAATTTTCCAATTTTTGTCCCAATTCTTCCCATTCCCATTGAAACTTTTCAAATCCCTCTCAAAATTGTTGAAATTCTGTTGAACCTTTTAAAATTCTCTCTAGAATTTTCAAAATCCATGTCCACATGTTTACAATTTCACGTAAAAAAAATGCTAAAATTCCAGTTGAAATTTTTTCAAAGTCCCTTAAAAATTTTCCAATTTTTGTCCCAATTCTTCCCATTCCCATTGAAACTTTTCAAATCCCTCTCAAAATTGTTGAAATTCTGTTAAAGCTTTTAAAATTCTCTCTAGAATTTTCAAAATCCATGGCCACATGTTTACAATTTCACGTCAAAAAATGGCTAAAATTCCAGTTGAAATTTTTTCAAAGTCCCTTAAAAATTTTCCAATTTTTGTCCCAATTCTTCCCATTCCCATTGAAACTTTTCAAATCCCTCTCAAAATTGTTGAAATTCTCTTGAAGCTTTTAAAATTCTCTCTAGAATTTTCAAAATCCATGTCCACATGTTTACAATTTCACGTCAAAAAATGGCTAAAATTCCAGTTGAAATTTTTTCAAAGTCCCTTAAAAATTTTCCAATTTTTGTCCCAATTCTTCCCATTCCCATTGAAACTTTTCAAATCCCTCTCAAAATTGTTGAAATTCTGTTAAAGCTTTTAAAATTCTCTCTAGAATTTTCAAAATCCATGGCCACATGTTTACAATTTCACGTCAAAAAATGGCTAAAATTCCAGTTGAAATTTTTTCAAAGTCCCTTAAAAATTTTCCAATTTTTGTCCCAATTCTTCCCATTCCCATTGAAACTTTTCAAATCCCTCTCAAAATTGTTGAAATTCTCTTGAAGCTTTTAAAATTCTCTCTAGAATTTTCGAAATCCATGTCCACATGTTTACAATTTCACGTCAAAAAATGGCTAAAATTCCAGTTGAAATTTTTTCAAAGTCCCTTAAAAATTTTCCAATTTTTGTCCCAATTCTTCCCATTCCCATTGAAACTTTTCAAATTCCTCTCAAAATTGTTGAAATTCTGTTGAAGCTTTTAAAATTCTCTCTAGAATTTTCAAAATCCATGTCCACATGTTTACAATTTCACGTAACAAAATGGCTAAAATTCCAGTTGAAATTTTTTCAAAGTCCCTTAAAAATTTTCCAATTTTTGTCCCAATTCTTCCCATTCCCATTGAAACTTTTCAAATCCCTCTCAAAATTGTTGAAATTCTCTTGAAGCTTTTAAAATTCTCTCTAGAATTTTCAAAATCCATGTCCACATGTTTACAATTTCACGTCAAAAAATGGCTAAAATTCCAGTTGAAATTTTTTCAAAGTCCCTTAAAAATTTTCCAATTTTTGTCCCAATTCTTCCCATTCCCATTGAAACTTTTCAAATTCCTCTCAAAATTGTTGAAATTCTGTTGAAGCTTTTAAAATTCTCTCTAGAATTTTCAAAATCCATGTCCACATGTTTACAATTTCACGTCAAAAAATGGCTAAAATTCCAGTTGAAATTTTTTCAAAGTCCCTTAAAAATTTTCCAATTTTTGTCCCAATTCTTCCCATTCCCATTGAAACTTTTCAAATCCCTCTCAAAATTGTTGAAATTCTGTTAAAGCTTTTAAAATTCTCTCTAGAATTTTCAAAATGCATGGCCACATGTTTACAATTTCACGTCAAAAAATGGCTAAAATTCCAGTTGAAATTTTTTCAAAGTCCCTTAAAAATTTTCCAATTTTTGTCCCAATTCTTCCCATTCCCATTGAAACTTTTCAAATCCCTCTCAAAATTGTTGAAATTCTCTTGAAGCTTTTAAAATTCTCTCTAGAATTTTCAAAATCCATGGCCACATGTTTACAATTTCACGTAACAAAATGGCTAAAATTCCAGTTGAAATTTTTTCAAAGTCCCTTAAAAATTTTCCAATTTTTGTCCCAATTCTTCCCATTCCCATTGAAACTTTTCAAATCCCTCTCAAAATTGTTGAAATTCTCTTGAAGCTTTTAAAATTCTCTCTAGAATTTTCAAAATCCATGTCCACATGTTTACAATTTCACATAAAAAAATGGCTAAAATTCCAGTTGAAATTTTTTCAAAGTCCCTTAAAAGTTTTCCAATTTTTGTCCCAATTCTTCCCATTCCCATTGAAACTTTTCAAATCCCTCTCAAAATTGTTGAAATTCTCTTGAAGCTTTTAAAATTCTCTCTAGAATTTTCAAAATCCATGGCCACATGTTTACAATTTCACGTCAAAAAATTGCTAAAATTCCAGTTGAAATTTTTTCAAAGTCCCTTAAAAATTTTCCAATTTTTGTCCCAATTCTTCCCATTCCCATTGAAACTTTTCAGATTCCTCTCAAAATTGTTGAAATTCTGTTAAAGCTTTTAAAATTCTCTCTAGAATTTTCAAAATCCATGTCCACATGTTTACAATTTCACGTCAAAAAATGGCTAAAATTCCAGTTGAAATTTTTTCAAAGTCCCTTAAAAATTTTCCAATATTTGTCCCAATTCTTCCCATTCCCATTGAAACTTTTCAAATCCCTCTCCAAATTGTTGAAATTCTGTTGAAGCTTTTAAAATTCTCTCTAGAATTTTCAAAATCCATGTCCACATGTTTACAATTTCACGTCAAAAAATGGCTAAAATTCCAGTTGAAATTTTTTCAAAGTCCCTTAAAAATTTTCCAATTTTTGTCCCAATTCTTCCCATTCCCATTGAAACTTTTCAAATCCCTCTCAAAATTGTTGAAATTCTGTTGAAGCTTTGAAAATTCTCTCTAGAATTTTCAAAATCCATGTCCACATGTTTACAATTTCACGTAACAAAATGGCTAAAATTCCAGTTGAAATTTTTTCAAAGTCCCTTAAAAATTTTCCAATTTTTGTCCCAATTCTTCCCATTCCCATTGAAACTTTTCAAATCCCTCTCAAAATTGTTGAAATTCTGTTAAAGCTTTTAAAATTCTCTCTAGAATTTTCAAAATCCATGGCCACATGTTTACAATTTCACGTCAAAAAATTGCTAAAATTCCAGTTGAAATTTTTTCAAAGTCCCTTAAAAGTTTTCCAATTTTTGTCCCAATTCTTCCCATTCCCATTGAAACTTTTCAAATCCCTCTCAAAATTGTTGAAATTCTCTTGAAGCTTTTAAAATTCTCTCTAGAATTTTCAAAATCCATGGCCACATGTTTACAATTTCACGTCAAAAAATGGCTAAAATTCCAGTTGAAATTTTTTCAAAGTCCCTTAAAAATTTTCCAATTTTTGTCCCAATTCTTCCCATTCACATTGAAACTTTTCAAATCCCTCTCAAAATTGTTGAAATTCTCTTGAAGCTTTTAAAATTCTCTCTAGAATTTTCGAAATCCATGTCCACATGTTTACAATTTCACGTCAAAAAATTGCTAAAATTCCAGTTGAAATTTTTTCAAAGTCCCTTAAAAATTTTCCAATTTTTGTCCCAATTCTTCCCATTCCCATTGAAACTTTTCAAATCCCTCTCAAAATTGTTGAAATTCTCTTGAAGCTTTTAAAATTCTCTCTAGAATTTTCAAAATCCATGTCCACATGTTTACAATTTCACGTAACACAATGGCTAAAATTCCAGTTGAAATTTTTTCAAAGTCCCTTAAAAATTTTCCAATTTTTGTCCCAATTCTTCCCATTCCCATTGAAACTTTTCAAATCCCTCTCAAAATTGTTGAAATTCTGTTGAACCTTTTAAAATTCTCTCTAGAATTTTCAAAATCCATGGCCACATGTTTACAATTTCACGTCAAAAAATGGCTAAAATTCCAGTTGAAATTTTTTCAAAGTCCCTTAAAAATTTTCCAATTTTTGTCCCAATTCTTCCCATTCCCATTGAAACTTTTCAAATCCCTCTCAAAATTGTTGAAATTCTCTTGAAGCTTTTAAAATTCTCTCTAGAATTTTCAAAATCCATGTCCACATGTTTACAATTTCACGTAAAAAAAATGCTAAAATTCCAGTTGAAATTTTTTCAAAGTCCCTTAAAAATTTTCCAATTTTTGTCCCAATTCTTCCCATTCCCATTGAAACTTTTCAAATCCCTCTCAAAATTGTTGAAATTCTGTTGAACCTTTTAAAATTCTCTCTAGAATTTTCAAAATCCATGGCCACATGTTTACAATTTCACGTCAAAAAATGGCTAAAATTCCAGTTGAAATTTTTTCAAAGTCCCTTAAAAATTTTCCAATTTTTGTCCAAATTCTTCCCATTCCCATTGAAACTTTTCAAATCCCTCTCAAAATTGTTGAAATTCTGTTAAAGCTTTTAAAATTCTCTCTAGAATTTTCAAAATCCATGTCCACATGTTTACAATTTCACGTAAAAAAAATGCTAAAATTCCAGTTGAAATTTTTTCAAAGTCCCTTAAAAATTTTCCAATTTTTGTCCCAATTCTTCCCATTCCCATTGAAACTTTTCAAATCCCTCTCAAAATTGTTGAAATTCTGTTGAAGCTTTTAAAATTCTCTCTAGAATTTTCAAAATCCATGTCCACATGTTTACAATTTCACGTCAAAAAATTGCTAAAATTCCAGTTGAAATTTTTTCAAAGTCCCTTAAAAATTTTCCAATTTTTGTCCCAATTCTTCCCATTCCCATTGAAACTTTTCAAATCCCTCTCAAAATTGTTGAAATTCTGTTAAAGCTTTTAAAATTCTCTCTAGAATTTTCAAAATCCATGGCCACATGTTTACAATTTCACGTCAAAAAATTGCTAAAATTCCAGTTGAAATTTTTTCAAAGTCCCTTAAAAATTTTCCAATTTTTGTCCCAATTCTTCCCATTCCCATTGAAACTTTTCAAATTCCTCTCAAAATTGTTGAAATTCTGTTGAACCTTTTAAAATTCTCTCTAGAATTTTCAAAATCCATGTCCACATGTTTACAATTTCACGTCAAAAAATGGCTAAAATTCCAGTTGAAATTTTTTCAAAGTCCCTTAAAAATTTTCCAATTTTTGTCCCAATTCTTCCCATTCCCATTGAAACTTTTCAAATCCCTCTCAAAATTGTTGAAATTCTGTTGAAGCTTTTAAAATTCTCTCTAGAATTTTCAAAATCCATGTCCACATGTTTACAATTTCACGTAACAAAATGGCTAAAATTCCAGTTGAAATTTTTTCAAAGTCCCTTAAAAATTTTCCAATTTTTGTCCCAATTCTTCCCATTCCCATTGAAACTTTTCAAATCCCTCTCAAAATTGTTGAAATTCTGTTGAAGCTTTTAAAATTCTCTCTAGAATTTTCAAAATCCATGGCCACATGTTTACAATTTCACGTCAAAAAATTGCTAAAATTCCAGTTGAAATTTTTTCAAAGTCCCTTAAAAGTTTTCCAATTTTTGTCCCAATTCTTCCCATTCCCATTGAAACTTTTCAAATCCCTCTCCAAATTGTTGAAATTCTCTTGAAGCTTTTAAAATTCTCTCTAGAATTTTCAAAATCCATGGCCACATGTTTACAATTTCACGTCAAAAAATGGCTAAAATTCCAGTTGAAATTTTTTCAAAGTCCCTTAAAAATTTTCCAATTTTTGTCCCAATTCTTCCCATTCCCATTGAAACTTTTCAAATCCCTCTCAAAATTGTTGAAATTCTGTTGAACCTTTTAAAATTCTCTCTAGAATTTTCAAAATCCATGTCCACATGTTTACAATTTCACGTCAAAAAATGGCTAAAATTCCAGTTGAAATTTTTTCAAAGTCCCTTAAAAATTTTCCAATTTTTGTCCCAATTCTTCCCATTCCCATTGAAACTTTTCAAATCCCTCTCAAAATTGTTGAAATTCTCTTGAAGCTTTTAAAATTGTCTCTAGAATTTTCAAAATCCATGTCCACATGTTTACAATTTCACGTAACAAAATGGCTAAAATTCCAGTTGAAATTTTTTCAAAGTCCCTTAAAAATTTTCCAATTTTTGTCCCAATTCTTCCCATTCCCATTGAAACTTTTCAAATCCCTCTCAAAATTGTTGAAATTCTCTTGAACCTTTTAAAATTCTCTCTAGAATTTTCAAAATCCATGTCCACATGTTTACAATTTCACGTAACAAAATGGCTAAAATTCCAGTTGAAATTTTTTCAAAGTCCCTTAAAAATTTTCCAATTTTTGTCCCAATTCTTCCCATTCCCATTGAAACTTTTCAAATCCCTCTCAAAATTGTTGAAATTCTGTTGAAGCTTTTAAAATTCTCTCTAGAATTTTCAAAATCCATGTCCACATGTTTACAATTTCACGTTAAAAAAATGCTAAAATTCCAGTTGAAATTTTTTCAAAGTCCCTTAAAAATTTTCCAATTTTTGTCCCAATTCTTCCCATTCCCATTGAAACTTTTCAAATCCCTCTCAAAATTGTTGAAATTCTGTTGAACCTTTTAAAATTCTCTCTAGAATTTTCAAAATCCATGGCCACATGTTTACAATTTCACGTCAAAAAATTGCTAAAATTCCAGTTGAAATTTTTTCAAAGTCCCTTAAAAATTTTCCAATTTTTGTCCCAATTCTTCCCATTCCCATTGAAACTTTTCAAATCCCTCTCAAAATTGTTGAAATTCTGTTGAAGCTTTTAAAATTCTCTCTAGAATTTTCAAAATCCATGTCCACATGTTTACAATTTCACGTAAAAAAAATGCTAAAATTCCAGTTGAAATTTTTTCAAAGTCCCTTAAAAATTTTCCAATTTTTGTCCCAATTCTTCCCATTCCCATTGAAACTTTTCAAATTCCTCTCAAAATTGTTGAAATTCTGTTGAAGCTTTTAAAATTCTCTCTAGAATTTTCAAAATCCATGTCCACATGTTTACAATTTCACGTCAAAAAATTGCTAAAATTCCAGTTGAAATTTTTTCAAAGTCCCTTAAAAATTTTCCAATTTTTGTCCCAATTCTTCCCATTCCCATTGAAACTTTTCAAATTCCTCTCAAAATTGTTGAAATTCTGTTAAAGCTTTTAAAATTCTCTCTAGAATTTTCAAAATCCATGTCCACATGTTTACAATTTCACGTCAAAAAATGGCTAAAATTCCAGTTGAAATTTTTTCAAAGTCCCTTAAAAATTTTCCAATTTTTGTCCCAATTGTTCCCATTCCCATTGAAACTTTTCAAATCCCTCTCAAAATTGTTGAAATTCTGTTGAACCTTTTAAAATTCTCTCTAGAATTTTCAAAATCCATGTCCACATGTTTACAATTTCACGTAACAAAATGGCTAAAATTCCAGTTGAAATTTTTTCAAAGTCCCTTAAAAATTTTCCAATTTTTGTCCCAATTCTTCCCATTCCCATTGAAACTTTTCAAATCCCTCTCAAAATTGTTGAAATTCTGTTGAAGCTTTTAAAATTCTCTCTAGAATTTTCAAAATCCATGTCCACATGTTTACAATTTCACGTCAAAAAATGGCTAAAATTCCAGTTGAAATTTTTTCAAAGTCCCTTAAAAATTTTCCAATTTTTGTCCCAATTCTTCCCATTCCCATTGAAACTTTTCAAATCCCTCTCAAAATTGTTGAAATTCTGTTGAAGCTTTTAAAATTCTCTCTAGAATTTTCAAAATCCATGTCCACATGTTTACAATTTCACGTTAAAAAAATGCTAAAATTCCAGTTGAAATTTTTTCAAAGTCCCTTAAAAATTTTCCAATTTTTGTCCCAATTCTTCCCATTCCCATTGAAACTTTTCAAATCCCTCTCAAAATTGTTGAAATTCTGTTGAAGCTTTTAAAATTCTCTCTAGAATTTTCAAAATCCATGTCCACATGTTTACAATTTCACGTCAAAAAATTGCTAAAATTCCAGTTGAAATTTTTTCAAAGTCCCTTAAAAATTTTCCAATTTTTGTCCCAATTCTTCCCATTCCCATTGAAACTTTTCAAATTCCTCTCAAAATTGTTGAAATTCTGTTAAAGCTTTTAAAATTCTCTCTAGAATTTTCAAAATCCATGTCCACATGTTTACAATTTCACGTAAAAAAAATGCTAAAATTCCAGTTGAAATTTTTTCAAAGTCCCTTAAAAATTTTCCAATTTTTGTCCCAATTCTTCCCATTCCCATTGAAACTTTTCAAATCCCTCTCAAAATTGTTGAAATTCTGTTGAAGCTTTTAAAATTCTCTCTAGAATTTTCAAAATCCATGTCCACATGTTTACAATTTCACGTCAAAAAATTGCTAAAATTCCAGTTGAAATTTTTTCAAAGTCCCTTAAAAATTTTCCAATTTTTGTCCCAATTCTTCCCATTCCCATTGAAACTTTTCAAATCCCTCTCAAAATTGTTGAAATTCTGTTAAAGCTTTTAAAATTCTCTCTAGAATTTTCAAAATCCATGGCCACATGTTTACAATTTCATGTCAAAAATTGCTAAAATTCCAGTTGAAATATTTTCAAAGTCCCTTAAAAATTTTCCAATTTTTGTCCCAATTCTTCCCATTCCCATTGAAACTTTTCAAATCCCTCTCAAAATTGTTGAAATTCTGTTGAAGCTTTTAAAATTCTCTCTAGAATTTTCAAAATCCATGTCCACATGTTTACAATTTCTCGTCAAAAAATTGCTAAAATTCCAGTTGAAATTTTTTCAAAGTCCCTTAAAAATTTTCCAATTTTTGTCCCAATTGTTCCCATTCCCATTGAAACTTTTCAAATCCCTCTCAAAATTGTTGAAATTCTCTTGAAGCTTTTAAAATTCTCTCTAGAATTTTCAAAATCCATGTCCACATGTTTACAATTTCACGTAACAAAATGGCTAAAATTCCAGTTGAAATTTTTTCAAGTCCCTTAAAAATTTTCCAATTTTTGTCCCAATTCTTCCCATTCCCATTGAAACTTTTCAAATCCCTCTCAAAATTGTTGAAATTCTGTTGAACCTTTTAAAATTCTCTCTAGAATTTTCAAAATCCCTGGCCACATGTTTACAATTTCACGTCAAAAAATGGCTAAAATTCCAGTTGAAATTTTTTCAAAGTCCCTTAAAAATTTTCCAATTTTTGTCCCAATTCTTCCCATTCCCGTTGAAACTTTTCAAATTCCTCTCAAAATTGTTGAAATTCTCTTGAAGCTTTTAAAATTCTCTCTAGAATTTTCAAAATCCATGTCCACATGTTTACAATTTCACGTAACAAAATGGCTAAAATTCCAGTTGAAATTTTTTCAAAGTCCCTTAAAAATTTTCCAATTTTTGTCCCAATTCTTCCCATTCCCATTGAAACTTTTCAAATCCCTCTCAAAATTGTTGAAATTCTGTTGAACCTTTTAAAATTCTCTCTAGAATTTTCAAAATCCATGGCCACATGTTTACAATTTCACGTCAAAAAATTGCTAAAATTCCAGTTGAAATTTTTTCAAAGTCCCTTAAAAATTTTCCAATTTTTGTCCCAATTCTTCCCATTCCCATTGAAACTTTTCAAATCCCTCTCAAAATTGTTGAAATTCTGTTGAAGCTTTTAAAATTCTCTCTAGAATTTTCAAAATCCATGTCCACATGTTTACAATTTCACGTAAAAAAAATGCTAAAATTCCAGTTGAAATTTTTTCAAAGTCCCTTAAAAATTTTCCAATTTTTGTCCCAATTCTTCCCATTCCCATTGAAACTTTTCAAATTCCTCTCAAAATTGTTGAAATTCTGTTGAAGCTTTTAAAATTCTCTCTAGAATTTTCAAAATCCATGTCCACATGTTTACAATTTCACGTCAAAAAATTGCTAAAATTCCAGTTGAAATTTTTTCAAAGTCCCTTAAAAATTTTCCAATTTTTGTCCCAATTCTTCCCATTCCCATTGAAACTTTTCAAATTCCTCTCAAAATTGTTGAAATTCTGTTAAAGCTTTTAAAATTCTCTCTAGAATTTTCAAAATCCATGTCCACATGTTTACAATTTCACGTCAAAAAATGGCTAAAATTCCAGTTGAAATTTTTTCAAAGTCCCTTAAAAATTTTCCAATTTTTGTCCCAATTGTTCCCATTCCCATTGAAACTTTTCAAATCCCTCTCAAAATTGTTGAAATTCTCTTGAAGCTTTTAAAATTCTCTCTAGAATTTTCAAAATCCATGTCCACATGTTTACAATTTCACGTAACAAAATGGCTAAAATTCCAGTTGAAATTTTTTCAAAGTCCCTTAAAAATTTTCCAATTTTTGTCCCAATTCTTCCCATTCCCATTGAAACTTTTCAAATCCCTCTCAAAATTGTTGAAATTCTGTTGAAGCTTTTAAAATTCTCTCTAGAATTTTCAAAATCCATGTCCACATGTTTACAATTTCACGTCAAAAAATGGCTAAAATTCCAGTTGAAATTTTTTCAAAGTCCCTTAAAAATTTTCCAATTTTTGTCCCAATTCTTCCCATTCCCATTGAAACTTTTCAAATCCCTCTCAAAATTGTTGAAATTCTCTTGAAGCTTTTAAAATTCTCTCTAGAATTTTCAAAATCCATGTCCACATGTTTACAATTTCACATCAAAAAATGGCTAAAATTCCAGTTGAAATTTTTTCAAAGTCCCTTCAAAATTTTCCAATTTTTGTCCCAATTCTTCCCATTCCCATTGAAACTTTTCAAATCCCTCTCAAAATTGTTGAAATTCTCTTGAAGCTTTTAAAATTCTCTCTAGAATTTTCAAAATCCATGTCCACATGTTTACAATTTCACGTAACAAAATGGCTAAAATTCCAGTTGAAATTTTTTCAAAGTCCCTTAAAAATTTTCCAATTTTTGTCCCAATTCTTCCCATTCCCATTGAAACTTTTCAAATCCCTCTCAAAATTGTTGAAATTCTCTTGAAGCTTTTAAAATTCTCTCTAGAATTTTCAAAATCCCTGGCCACATGTTTACAATTTCACGTCAAAAAATGGCTAAAATTCCAGTTGAAATTTTTTCAAAGTCCCTTAAAAATTTTCCAATTTTTGTCCCAATTCTTCCCATTCCCATTGAAACTTTTCAAATCCCTCTCAAAATTGTTGAAATTCTCTTGAAGCTTTTAAAATTCTCTCTAGAATTTTCAAAATCCATGTCCACATGTTTACAATTTCACGTAACAAAATGGCTAAAATTCCAGTTGAAATTTTTTCAAAGTCCCTTAAAAATTTTCCAATTTTTGTCCCAATTCTTCCCATTCCCATTGAAACTTTTCAAATCCCTCTCAAAATTGTTGAAATTCTGTTAAAGCTTTTAAAATTCTCTCTAGAATTTTCAAAATCCATGGCCACATGTTTACAATTTCATGTCAAAAATTGCTAAAATTCCAGTTGAAATATTTTCAAAGTCCCTTAAAAATTTTCCAATTTTTGTCCCAATTCTTCCCATTCCCATTGAAACTTTTCAAATCCCTCTCAAAATTGTTGAAATTCTGTTGAAGCTTTTAAAATTCTCTCTAGAATTTTCAAAATCCATGTCCACATGTTTACAATTTCTCGGCAAAAAATGGCTAAAATTCCAGTTGAAATTTTTTCAAAGTCCCTTAAAAATTTTCCAATTTTTGTCCCAATTCTTCCCATTCCCATTGAAACTTTTCAAATCCCTCTCAAAATTGTTGAAATTCTCTTGAAGCTTTTAAAATTCTCTCTAGAATTTTCAAAATCCATGTCCACATGTTTACAATTTCACGTAACAAAATGGCTAAAATTCCAGTTGAAATTTTTTCAAAGTCCCTTAAAAATTTTCCAATTTTTGTCCCAATTCTTCCCATTCCCATTGAAACTTTTCAAATCCCTCTCAAAATTGTTGAAATTCTGTTGAAGCTTTTAAAATTCTCTCTAGAATTTTCAAAATCCCTGGCCACATGTTTACAATTTCACGTCAAAAAATGGCTAAAATTCCAGTTGAAATTTTTTCAAAGTCCCTTAAAAATTTTCCAATTTTTGTCCCAATTCTTCCCATTCCCGTTGAAACTTTTCAAATTCCTCTCAAAATTGTTGAAATTCTCTTGAAGCTTTTAAAATTCTCTCTAGAATTTTCAAAATCCATGTCCACATGTTTACAATTTCACGTAACAAAATGGCTAAAATTCCAGTTGAAATTTTTTCAAAGTCCCTTAAAGATTTTCCAATTTTTGTCCCAATTCTTCCCATTCCCATTGAAACTTTTCAAATCCCTCTCAAAATTGTTGAAATTCTGTTGAACCTTTTAAAATTCTCTCTAGAATTTTCAAAATCCATGGCCACATGTTTACAATTTCACGTCAAAAAATTGCTAAAATTCCAGTTGAAATTTTTTCAAAGTCCCTTAAAAATTTTCCAATTTTTGTCCCAATTCTTCCCATTCCCATTGAAACTTTTCAAATCCCTCTCAAAATTGTTGAAATTCTGTTGAAGCTTTTAAAATTCTCTCTAGAATTTTCAAAATCCATGTCCACATGTTTACAATTTCACGTAAAAAAAATGCTAAAATTCCAGTTGAAATTTTTTCAAAGTCCCTTAAAAATTTTCCAATTTTTGTCCCAATTCTTCCCATTCCCATTGAAACTTTTCAAATTCCTCTCAAAATTGTTGAAATTCTGTTGAAGCTTTAAAAATTCTCTCTAGAATTTTCAAAATCCATGTCCACATGTTTACAATTTCACGTCAAAAAATTGCTAAAATTCCAGTTGAAATTTTTTCAAAGTCCCTTAAAAATTTTCCAATTTTTGTCCCAATTCTTCCCATTCCCATTGAAACTTTTCAAATTCCTCTCAAAATTGTTGAAATTCTGTTAAAGCTTTTAAAATTCTCTCTAGAATTTTCAAAATCCATGTCCACATGTTTACAATTTCACGTCAAAAAATGGCTAAAATTCCAGTTGAAATTTTTTCAAAGTCCCTTAAAAATTTTCCAATTTTTGTCCCAATTGTTCCCATTCCCATTGAAACTTTTCAAATCCCTCTCAAAATTGTTGAAATTCTGTTGAACCTTTTAAAATTCTCTCTAGAATTTTCAAAATCCATGTCCACATGTTTACAATTTCACGTAACAACATGGCTAAAATTCCAGTTGAAATTTTTTCAAAGTCCCTTAAAAATTTTCCAATTTTTGTCCCAATTCTTCCCATTCCCATTGAAACTTTTCAAATCCCTCTCAAAATTGTTGAAATTCTGTTGAAGCTTTTAAAATTCTCTCTAGAATTTTCAAAATCCATGTCCACATGTTTACAATTTCACGTCAAAAAATGGCTAAAATTCCAGTTGAAATTTTTTCAAAGTCCCTTAAAAATTTTCCAATTTTTGTCCCAATTCTTCCCATTCCCATTGAAACTTTTCAAATCCCTCTCAAAATTGTTGAAATTCTCTTGAAGCTTTTAAAATTCTCTCTAGAATTTTCAAAATCCATGTCCACATGTTTACAATTTCACGTCAAAAAATGGCTAAAATTCCAGTTGAAATTTTTTCAAAGTCCCTTAAAAATTTTCCAATTTTTGTCCGAATTCTTCCCATTCCCATTGAAACTTTTCAAATCCCTCTCAAAATTGTTGAAATTCTGTTAAAGCTTTTAAAATTCTCTCTAGAATTTTCAAAATCCATGTCCACATGTTTACAATTTCACGTAACAAAATGGCTAAAATTCCAGTTGAAATTTTTTCAAGTCCCTTAAAAATTTTCCAATTTTTGTCCGAATTCTTCCCATTCCCATTGAAACTTTTCAAATCCCTCTCAAAATTGTTGAAATTCTGTTAAAGCTTTTAAAATTCTCTCTAGAATTTTCAAAATCCATGTCCACATGTTTACAATTTCACGTAACAAAATGGCTAAAATTCCAGTTGAAATTTTTTCAAAGTCCCTTAAAAATGTTCCAATTTTTGTCCCAATTCTTCCCATTCCCATTGAAACTTTTCAAATCCCTCTCAAAATTGTTGAAATTCTCTTGAAGCTTTTAAAATTCTCTCTAGAATTTTCAAAATCCATGGCCACATGTTTACAATTTCACGTCAAAAAATGGCTAAAATTCCAGTTGAAATTTTTTCAAAGTCCCTTAAAAATTTTCCAATTTTTGTCCCAATTCTTCCCATTCCCATTGAAACTTTTCAAATCCCTCTCAAAATTGTTGAAATTCTCTTGAAGCTTTTAAAATTCTCTCTAGAATTTTCAAAATCCATGTCCACATGTTTACAATTTCACGTCAAAAAATTGCTAAAATTCCAGTTGAAATTTTTTCAAAGTCCCTTAAAAATTTTCCAATTTTTGTCCCAATTCTTCCCATTCCCATTGAAACTTTTCAAATTCCTCTCAAAATTGTTGAAATTCTGTTAAAGCTTTTAAAATTCTCTCTAGAATTTTCAAAATCCATGTCCACATGTTTACAATTTCACGTCAAAAAATGGCTAAAATTCCAGTTGAAATTTTTTCAAAGTCCCTTAAAAATTTTCCAATTTTTGTCCCAATTGTTCCCATTCCCATTGAAACTTTTCAAATCCCTCTCAAAATTGTTGAAATTCTGTTGAACCTTTTAAAATTCTCTCTAGAATTTTCAAAATCCATGTCCACATGTTTACAATTTCACGTAACAAAATGGCTAAAATTCCAGTTGAAATTTTTTCAAAGTCCCTTAAAAATTTTCCAATTTTTGTCCCAATTCTTCCCATTCCCATTGAAACTTTTCAAATCCCTCTCAAAATTGTTGAAATTCTGTTGAAGCTTTTAAAATTCTCTCTAGAATTTTCAAAATCCATGTCCACATGTTTACAATTTCACGTCAAAAAATGGCTAAAATTCCAGTTGAAATTTTTTCAAAGTCCCTTAAAAATTTTCCAATTTTTGTCCCAATTCTTCCCATTCCCATTGAAACTTTTCAAATCCCTCTCAAAATTGTTGAAATTCTCTTGAAGCTTTTAAAATTCTCTCTAGAATTTTCAAAATCCATGTCCACATGTTTACAATTTCACGTCAAAAAATGGCTAAAATTCCAGTTGAAATTTTTTCAAAGTCCCTTAAAAATTTTCCAATTTTTGTCCGAATTCTTCCCATTCCCATTGAAACTTTTCAAATCCCTCTCAAAATTGTTGAAATTCTGTTAAAGCTTTTAAAATTCTCTCTAGAATTTTCAAAATCCATGTCCACATGTTTACAATTTCACGTAACAAAATGGCTAAAATTCCAGTTGAAATTTTTTCAAAGTCCCTTAAAAATTTTCCAATTTTTGTCCCAATTCTTCCCATTCCCATTGAAACTTTTCAAATCCCTCTCAAAATTGTTGAAATTCTCTTGAAGCTTTTAAAATTCTCTCTAGAATTTTCAAAATCCCTGGCCACATGTTTACAATTTCACGTCAAAAAATGGCTAAAATTCCAGTTGAAATTTTTTCAAAGTCCCTTAAAAATTTTCCAATTTTTGTCCCAATTCTTCCCATTCCCATTGAAACTTTTCAAATCCCTCTCCAAATTGTTGAAATTCTGTTAAAGCTTTTAAAATTCTCTCTAGAATTTTCAAAATCCATGGCCACATGTTTACAATTTCATGTCAAAAATTGCTAAAATTCCAGTTGAAATATTTTCAAAGTCCCTTAAAAATTTTCCAATTTTTGTCCCAATTCTTCCCATTCCCATTGAAACTTTTCAAATCCCTCTCAAAATTGTTGAAATTCTGTTGAAGCTTTTAAAATTCTCTCTAGAATTTTCAAAATCCATGTCCACATGTTTACAATTTCTCGTCAAAAAATGGCTAAAATTCCAGTTGAAATTTTTTCAAAGTCCCTTAAAAATTTTCCAATTTTTGTCCCAATTCTTCCCATTCCCATTGAAACTTTTCAAATCCCTCTCAAAATTGTTGAAATTCTGTTGAAGCTTTTAAAATTCTCTCTAGAATTTTCAAAATCCATGTCCACATGTTTACAATTTCACGTAACAAAATGGCTAAAATTCCAGTTGAAATTTTTTCAAAGTCCCTTAAAAATTTTCCAATTTTTGTCCCAATTCTTCCCATTCCCATTGAAACTTTTCAAATCCCTCTCAAAATTGTTGAAATTCTGTTGAAGCTTTTAAAATTCTCTCTAGAATTTTCAAAATCCCTGGCCACATGTTTACAATTTCACGTCAAAAAATGGCTAAAATTCCAGTTGAAATTTTTTCAAAGTCCCTTAAAAATTTTCCAATTTTTGTCCCAATTCTTCCCATTCCCGTTGAAACTTTTCAAATTCCTCTCAAAATTGTTGAAATTCTCTTGAAGCTTTTAAAATTCTCTCTAGAATTTTCAAAATCCATGTCCACATGTTTACAATTTCACGTAACAAAATGGCTAAAATTCCAGTTGAAATTTTTTCAAAGTCCCTTAAAAATTTTCCAATTTTTGTCCCAATTCTTCCCATTCCCATTGAAACTTTTCAAATCCCTCTCAAAATTGTTGAAATTCTGTTGAACCTTTTAAAATTCTCTCTAGAATTTTCAAAATCCATGGCCACATGTTTACAATTTCACGTCAAAAAATTGCTAAAATTCCAGTTGAAATTTTTTCAAAGTCCCTTAAAAATTTTCCAATTTTTGTCCCAATTCTTCCCATTCCCATTGAAACTTTTCAAATCCCTCTCAAAATTGTTGAAATTCTGTTGAAGCTTTTAAAATTCTCTCTAGAATTTTCAAAATCCATGTCCACATGTTTACAATTTCACGTAAAAAAAATGCTAAAATTCCAGTTGAAATTTTTTCAAAGTCCCTTAAAAATTTTCCAATTTTTGTCCCAATTCTTCCCATTCCCATTGAAACTTTTCAAATTCCTCTCAAAATTGTTGAAATTCTGTTGAAGCTTTTAAAATTCTCTCTAGAATTTTCAAAATCCATGTCCACATGTTTACAATTTCACGTCAAAAAATTGCTAAAATTCCAGTTGAAATTTTTTCAAAGTCCCTTAAAAATTTTCCAATTTTTGTCCCAATTCTTCCCATTCCCATTGAAACTTTTCAAATTCCTCTCAAAATTGTTGAAATTCTGTTAAAGCTTTTAAAATTCTCTCTAGAATTTTCAAAATCCATGTCCACATGTTTACAATTTCACGTCAAAAAATGGCTAAAATTCCAGTTGAAATTTTTTCAAAGTCCCTTAAAAATTTTCCAATTTTTGTCCCAATTCTTCCCATTCCCATTGAAACTTTTCAAATCCCTCTCAAAATTGTTGAAATTCTGTTGAAGCTTTTAAAATTCTCTCTAGAATTTTCAAAATCCATGTCCACATGTTTACAATTTCACGTAACAACATGGCTAAAATTCCAGTTGAAATTTTTTCAAAGTCCCTTAAAAATTTTCCAATTTTTGTCCCAATTCTTCCCATTCCCATTGAAACTTTTCAAATCCCTCTCAAAATTGTTGAAATTCTGTTGAAGCTTTTAAAATTCTCTCTAGAATTTTCAAAATCCATGTCCACATGTTTACAATTTCACGTCAAAAAATGGCTAAAATTCCAGTTGAAATTTTTTCAAAGTCCCTTAAAAATTTTCCAATTTTTGTCCCAATTCTTCCCATTCCCATTGAAACTTTTCAAATCCCTCTCAAAATTGTTGAAATTCTCTTGAAGCTTTTAAAATTCTCTCTAGAATTTTCAAAATCCATGGCCACATGTTTACAATTTCACGTCAAAAAATGGCTAAAATTCCAGTTGAAATTTTTTCAAAGTCCCTTAAAAATTTTCCAATTTTTGTCCCAATTCTTCCCATTCCCATTGAAACTTTTCAAATCCCTCTCAAAATTGTTGAAATTCTGTTAAAGCTTTTAAAATTCTCTCTAGAATTTTCAAAATCCATGTCCACATGTTTACAATTTCACGTAACAAAATGGCTAAAATTCCAGTTGAAATTTTTTCAAAGTCCCTTAAAAATTTTCCAATTTTTGTCCCAATTCTTCCCATTCCCATTGAAACTTTTCAAATCCCTCTCAAAATTGTTGAAATTCTGTTAAAGCTTTTAAAATTCTCTCTAGAATTTTCAAAATCCATGTCCACATGTTTACAATTTCACGTAACAAAATGGCTAAAATTCCAGTTGAAATTTTTTCAAAGTCCCTTAAAAATGTTCCAATTTTTGTCCCAATTCTTCCCATTCCCATTGAAACTTTTCAAATCCCTCTCAAAATTGTTGAAATTCTCTTGAAGCTTTTAAAATTCTCTCTAGAATTTTCAAAATCCATGTCCACATGTTTACAATTTCACGTAACAAAATGGCTAAAATTCCAGTTGAAATTTTTTCAAAGTCCCTTAAAAATTTTCCAATTTTTGTCCCAATTCTTCCCATTCCCATTGAAACTTTTCAAATCCCTCTCAAAATTGTTGAAATTCTGTTGAAGCTTTTAAAATTCTCTCTAGAATTTTCAAAATCCCTGGCCACATGTTTACAATTTCACGTCAAAAAATGGCTAAAATTCCAGTTGAAATTTTTTCAAAGTCCCTTAAAAATTTTCCAATTTTTGTCCCAATTCTTCCCATTCCCGTTGAAACTTTTCAAATTCCTCTCAAAATTGTTGAAATTCTCTTGAAGCTTTTAAAATTCTCTCTAGAATTTTCAAAATCCATGTCCACATGTTTACAATTTCACGTAACAAAATGGCTAAAATTCCAGTTGAAATTTTTTCAAAGTCCCTTAAAAATTTTCCAATTTTTGTCCCAATTCTTCCCATTCCCATTGAAACTTTTCAAATCCCTCTCAAAATTGTTGAAATTCTGTTGAACCTTTTAAAATTCTCTCTAGAATTTTCAAAATCCATGGCCACATGTTTACAATTTCACGTCAAAAAATTGCTAAAATTCCAGTTGAAATTTTTTCAAAGTCCCTTAAAAATTTTCCAATTTTTGTCCCAATTCTTCCCATTCCCATTGAAACTTTTCAAATCCCTCTCAAAATTGTTGAAATTCTGTTGAAGCTTTTAAAATTCTCTCTAGAATTTTCAAAATCCATGTCCACATGTTTACAATTTCACGTAAAAAAAATGCTAAAATTCCAGTTGAAATTTTTTCAAAGTCCCTTAAAAATTTTCCAATTTTTGTCCCAATTCTTCCCATTCCCATTGAAACTTTTCAAATTCCTCTCAAAATTGTTGAAATTCTGTTGAAGCTTTTAAAATTCTCTCTAGAATTTTCAAAATCCATGTCCACATGTTTACAATTTCACGTCAAAAAATTGCTAAAATTCCAGTTGAAATTTTTTCAAAGTCCCTTAAAAATTTTCCAATTTTTGTCCCAATTCTTCCCATTCCCATTGAAACTTTTCAAATTCCTCTCAAAATTGTTGAAATTCTGTTAAAGCTTTTAAAATTCTCTCTAGAATTTTCAAAATCCATGTCCACATGTTTACAATTTCACGTCAAAAAATGGCTAAAATTCCAGTTGAAATTTTTTCAAAGTCCCTTAAAAATTTTCCAATTTTTGTCCCAATTGTTCCCATTCCCATTGAAACTTTTCAAATCCCTCTCAAAATTGTTGAAATTCTGTTGAACCTTTTAAAATTCTCTCTAGAATTTTCAAAATCCATGTCCACATGTTTACAATTTCACGTAACAACATGGCTAAAATTCCAGTTGAAATTTTTTCAAAGTCCCTTAAAAATTTTCCAATTTTTGTCCCAATTCTTCCCATTCCCATTGAAACTTTTCAAATCCCTCTCAAAATTGTTGAAATTCTCTTGAAGCTTTTAAAATTCTCTCTAGAATTTTCAAAATCCATGTCCACATGTTTACAATTTCACGTCAAAAAATGGCTAAAATTCCAGTTGAAATTTTTTCAAAGTCCCTTAAAAATTTTCCAATTTTTGTCCCAATTCTTCCCATTCCCATTGAAACTTTTCAAATCCCTCTCAAAATTGTTGAAATTCTCTTGAAGCTTTTAAAATTCTCTCTAGAATTTTCAAAATCCATGTCCACATGTTTACAATTTCACGTCAAAAAATGGCTAAAATTCCAGTTGAAATTTTTTCAAAGTCCCTTAAAAATTTTCCAATTTTTGTCCGAATTCTTCCCATTCCCATTGAAACTTTTCAAATCCCTCTCAAAATTGTTGAAATTCTGTTAAAGCTTTTAAAATTCTCTCTAGAATTTTCAAAATCCATGTCCACATGTTTACAATTGCACGTAACAAAATGGCTAAAATTCCAGTTGAAATTTTTTCAAAGTCCCTTAAAAATGTTCCAATTTTTGTCCCAATTCTTCCCATTCCCATTGAAACTTTTCAAATCCCTCTCAAAATTGTTGAAATTCTCTTGAAGCTTTTAAAATTCTCTCTAGAATTTTCAAAATCCCTGGCCACATGTTTACAATTTCACGTCAAAAAATGGCTAAAATTCCAGTTGAAATTTTTTCAAAGTCCCTTAAAAATTTTCCAATTTTTGTCCCAATTCTTCCCATTCCCATTGAAACTTTTCAAATCCCTCTCAAAATTGTTGAAATTCTGTTGAACCTTTTAAAATTCTCTCTAGAATTTTCAAAATCCATGGCCACATGTTTACAATTTCACGTCAAAAAATTGCTAAAATTCCAGTTGAAATTTTTTCAAAGTCCCTTAAAAATTTTCCAATTTTTGTCCCAATTCTTCCCATTCCCATTGAAACTTTTCAAATCCCTCTCAAAATTGTTGTAATTCTGTTGAAGCTTTTAAAATTCTCTCTAGAATTTTCAAAATCCATGTCCACATGTTTACAATTTCACGTAAAAAAAATGCTAAAATTCCAGTTGAAATTTTTTCAAAGTCCCTTAAAAATTTTCCAATTTTTGTCCCAATTCTTCCCATTCCCATTGAAACTTTTCAAATTCCTCTCAAAATTGTTGAAATTCTGTTGAAGCTTTTAAAATTCTCTCTAGAATTTTCAAAATCCATGTCCACATGTTTACAATTTCACGTCAAAAAATGGCTAAAATTCCAGTTGAAATTTTTTCAAAGTCCCTTAAAAATTTTCCAATTTTTGTCCCAATTCTTCCCATTCCCATTGAAACTTTTCAAATCCCTCTCAAAATTGTTGAAATTCTGTTAAAGCTTTTAAAATTCTCTCTAGAATTTTCAAAATCCATGTCCACATGTTTACAATTTCACATAAAAAAATTGCTAAAATTCCAGTTGAAATTTTTTCAAAGTCCCTTAAAAATTTTCCAATTTTTGTCCCAATTCTTCCCATTCCCATTGAAACTTTTCAAATCCCTCTCAAAATTGTTGAAATTCTGTTGAACCTTTTAAAATTCTCTCTAGAATTTTCAAAATCCATGTCCACATGTTTACAATTTCACGTAACAACATGGCTAAAATTCCAGTTGAAATTTTTTCAAAGTCCCTTAAAAATTTTCCAATTTTTGTCCCAATTCTTCCCATTCCCATTGAAACTTTTCAAATCCCTCTCAAAATTGTTGAAATTCTCTTGAAGCTTTTAAAATTCTCTCTAGAATTTTCAAAATCCATGTCCACATGTTTACAATTTCACGTCAAAAAATTGTTAAAATTCCAGTTGAAATTTTTTCAAAGTCCCTTAAAAATTTTCCAATTTTTGTCCCAATTCTTCCCATTCCCATTGAAACTTTTCAAATCCCTCTCAAAATTGTTGAAATTCTCTTGAAGCTTTTAAAATTCTCTCTAGAATTTTCAAAATCCATGTCCACATGTTTACAATTTCACGTCAAAAAATGGCTAAAATTCCAGTTGAAATTTTTTCAAAGTCCCTTAAAAATTTTCCAATTTTTGTCCGAATTCTTCCCATTCCCATTGAAACTTTTCAAATCCCTCTCAAAATTGTTGAAATTCTGTTAAAGCTTTTAAAATTCTCTCTAGAATTTTCAAAATCCATGTCCACATGTTTACAATTGCACGTAACAAAATGGCTAAAATTCCAGTTGAAATTTTTTCAAAGTCCCTTAAAAATGTTCCAATTTTTGTCCCAATTCTTCCCATTCCCATTGAAACTTTTCAAATCCCTCTCAAAATTGTTGAAATTCTCTTGAAGCTTTTAAAATTCTCTCTAGAATTTTCAAAATCCCTGGCCACATGTTTACAATTTCACGTCAAAAAATGGCTAAAATTCCAGTTGAAATTTTTTCAAAGTCCCTTAAAAATTTTCCAATTTTTGTCCCAATTCTTCCCATTCCCATTGAAACTTTTCAAATCCCTCTCAAAATTGTTGAAATTCTCTTGAAGCTTTTAAAATTCTCTCTAGAATTTTCAAAATCCATGTCCACATGTTTACAATTTCACGTAACAAAATGGCTAAAATTCCAGTTGAAATTTTTTCAAAGTCCCTTAAAAATTTTCCAATTTTTGTCCCAATTCTTCCCATTCCCATTGAAACTTTTCAAATCCCTCTCAAAATTGTTGAAATTCTCTTGAACCTTTTAAAATTCTCTCTAGAATTTTCAAAATCCATGTCCACATGTTTACAATTTCACGTAAAAAAAATGCTAAAATTCCAGTTGAAATTTTTTCAAAGTCCCTTAAAAATTTTCCAATTTTTGTCCCAATTCTTCCCATTCCCATTGAAACTTTTCAAATTCCTCTCAAAATTGTTGAAATTCTGTTGAAGCTTTTAAAATTCTCTCTAGAATTTTCAAAATCCATGTCCACATGTTTACAATTTCACGTCAAAAAATGGCTAAAATTCCAGTTGAAATTTTTTCAAAGTCCCTTAAAAATTTTCCAATTTTTGTCCCAATTCTTCCCATTCCCATTGAAACTTTTCAAATCCCTCTCAAAATTGTTGAAATTCTCTTGAAGCTTTTAAAATTCTCTCTAGAATTTTCAAAATCCATGTCCACATGTTTACAATTTCACGTCAAAAAATGGCTAAAATTCCAGTTGAAATTTTTTCAAAGTCCCTTAAAAATTTTCCAATTTTTGTCCCAATTCTTCCCATTCCCATTGAAACTTTTCAAATCCCTCTCAAAATTGTTGAAATTCTGTTGAACCTTTTAAAATTCTCTCTAGAATTTTCAAAATCCATGGCCACATGTTTACAATTTCACGTAAAAAAAATGCTAAAATTCCAGTTGAAATTTTTTCAAAGTCCCTTAAAAATTTTCCAATTTTTGTCCCAATTCTTCCCATTCCCATTGAAACTTTTCAAATCCCTCTCAAAATTGTTGAAATTCTGTTGAAGCTTTTAAAATTCTCTCTAGAATTTTCAAAATCCATGTCCACATGTTTACAATTTCACGTCAAAAAATGGCTAAAATTCCAGTTGAAATTTTTTCAAAGTCCCTTCAAAATTTTCCAATTTTTGTCCCAATTCTTCCCATTCCCATTGAAACTTTTCAAATCCCTCTCAAAATTGTTGAAATTCTGTTGAAGCTTTTAAAATTCTCTCTAGAATTTTCAAAATCCATGGCCACATGTTTACAATTTCACGTAAAAAAAATGCTAAAATTCCAGTTGAAATTATTTCAAAGTCCCTTAAAAATTTTCCAATTTTTGTCCCAATTCTTCCCATTCCCATTGAAACTTTTCAAATCCCTCTCAAAATTGTTGAAATTCTCTTGAAGCTTTTAAAATTCTCTCTAGAATTTTCAAAATCCATGTCCACATGTTTACAATTTCACGTCAAAAAATGGCTAAAATTCCAGTTGAAATTTTTTCAAAGTCCCTTCAAAATTTTCCAATTTTTGTCCCAATTCTTCCCATTCCCATTGAAACTTTTCAAATCCCTCTCAAAATTGTTGAAATTCTCTTGAAGCTTTTAAAATTCTCTCTAGAATTTTCAAAATCCATGGCCACATGTTTACAATTTCACGTCAAAAAATGGCTAAAATTCCAGTTGAAATTTTTTCAAAGTCCCTTAAAAATTTTCCAATTTTTGTCCCAATTCTTCCCATTCCCATTGAAACTTTTCAAATCCCTCTCCAAATTGTTGAAATTCTCTTGAAGCTTTTAAAATTCTCTCTAGAATTTTCAAAATCCATGGCCACATGTTTACAATTTCACGTCAAAAAATGGCTAAAATTCCAGTTGAAATTTTTTCAAAGTCCCTTAAAAGTTTTCCAATTTTTGTCCCAATTCTTCCCATTCCCATTGAAACTTTTCAAATCCCTCTCAAAATTGTTGAAATTCTGTTGAACCTTTTAAAATTCTCTCTAGAATTTTCAAAATCCATGGCCACATGTTTACAATTTCACGTAAAAAAAATGCTAAAATTCCAGTTGAAATTTTTTCAAAGTCCCTTAAAAATTTTCCAATTTTTGTCCCAATTCTTCCCATTCCCATTGAAACTTTTCAAATCCCTCTCAAAATTGTTGAAATTCTCTTGAAGCTTTTAAAATTCTCTCTAGAATTTTCAAAATCCATGTCCACATGTTTACAATTTCACGTCAAAAAATTGCTAAAATTCCAGTTGAAATTTTTTCAAAGTCCCTTAAAAATTTTCCAATTTTTGTCCCAATTCTTCCCATTCCCATTGAAACTTTTCAAATCCCTCTCAAAATTGTTGAAATTCTCTTGAAGCTTTTAAAATTCTCTCTAGAATTTTCAAAATCCATGTCCACATGTTTACAATTTCACGTCAAAAAATGGCTAAAATTCCAGTTGAAATTTTTTCAAAGTCCCTTAAAAATTTTCCAATTTTTGTCCCAATTCTTCCCATTCCCATTGAAACTTTTCAAATCCCTCTCAAAATTGTTGAAATTCTCTTGAAGCTTTTAAAATTCTCTCTAGAATTTTCAAAATCCATGTCCACATGTTTACAATTTCACGTCAAAAAATGGCTAAAATTCCAGTTGAAATTTTTTCAAAGTCCCTTAAAAATTTTCCAATTTTTGTCCCAATTCTTCCCATTCCCATTGAAACTTTTCAAATCCCTCTCAAAATTGTTGAAATTCTCTTGAAGCTTTTAAAATTCTCTCTAGAATTTTCAAAATCCATGGCCACATGTTTACAATTTCACGTAACAACATGGCTAAAATTCCAGTTGAAATTTTTTCAAAGTCCCTTAAAAATTTTCCAATTTTTGTCCCAATTCTTCCCATTCCCATTGAAACTTTTCAAATCCCTCTCCAAATTGTTGAAATTCTGTTGAAGCTTTTAAAATTCTCTCTAGAATTTTCAAAATCCATGGCCACATGTTTACAATTTCACGTCAAAAAATGGCTAAAATTCCAGTTGAAATTTTTTCAAAGTCCCTTAAAAGTTTTCCAATTTTTGTCCCAATTCTTCCCATTCCCATTGAAACTTTTCAAATCCCTCTCAAAATTGTTGAAATTCTGTTGAAGCTTTTAAAATTCTCTCTAGAATTTTCAAAATCCATGTCCACATGTTTACAATTTCACGTCAAAAAATGGCTAAAATTCCAGTTGAAATTTTTTCAAAGTCCCTTAAAAATTTTCCAATTTTTGTCCCAATTCTTCCCATTCCCATTGAAACTTTTCAAATCCCTCTCAAAATTGTTGAAATTCTCTTGAAGCTTTTAAAATTCTCTCTAGAATTTTCAAAATCCATGTCCACATGTTTACAATTTCACGTCAAAAAATTGCTAAAATTCCAGTTGAAATTTTTTCAAAGTCCCTTAAAAATTTTCCAATTTTTGTCCCAATTCTTCCCATTCCCATTGAAACTTTTCAAATCCCTCTCAAAATTGTTGAAATTCTGTTAAAGCTTTTAAAAATTCTCTCTAGAATTTTCAAAATCCATGTCCACATGTTTACAATTTCACATAACAAAATGGCTAAAATTCCAGTTGAAATTTTTTCAAAGTCCCTTAAAAATTTTCCAATTTTTGTCCCAATTCTTCCCATTCCCATTGAAACTTTTCAAATCCCTCTCAAAATTGTTGAAATTCTCTTGAAGCTTTTAAAATTCTCTCTAGAATTTTCAAAATCCATGGCCACATGTTTACAATTTCACGTCAAAAAATGGCTAAAATTCCAGTTGAAATTTTTTCAAAGTCCCTTAAAAGTTTTCCAATTTTTGTCCCAATTCTTCCCATTCCCATTGAAACTTTTCAAATCCCTCTCAAAATTGTTGAAATTCTCTTGAAGCTTTTAAAATTCTCTCTAGAATTTTCAAAATCCATGTCCACATGTTTACAATTTCACGTCAAAAAATGGCTAAAATTCCAGTTGAAATTTTTTCAAAGTCCCTTAAAAATTTTCCAATTTTTGTCCCAATTCTTCCCATTCCCATTGAAACTTTTCAAATCCCTCTCAAAATTGTTGAAATTCTGTTGAACCTTTTAAAATTCTCTCTAGAATTTTCAAAATCCATGGCCACATGTTTACAATTTCACGTAAAAAAAATGCTAAAATTCCAGTTGAAATTTTTTCAAAGTCCCTTAAAAATTTTCCAATTTTTGTCCCAATTCTTCCCATTCCCATTGAAACTTTTCAAATCCCTCTCAAAATTGTTGAAATTCTCTTGAAGCTTTTAAAATTCTCTCTAGAATTTTCAAAATCCATGTCCACATGTTTACAATTTCACGTCAAAAAATGGCTAAAATTCCAGTTGAAATTTTTTCAAAGTCCCTTAAAAATTTTCCAATTTTTGTCCCAATTCTTCCCATTCCCATTGAAACTTTTCAAATCCCTCTCAAAATTGTTGAAATTCTGTTGAAGCTTTTAAAATTCTCTCTAGAATTTTCAAAATCCATGTCCACATGTTTACAATTTCACGTAAAAAAAATGCTAAAATTCCAGTTGAAATTTTTTCAAAGTCCCTTAAAAATTTCCAATTTTTGTCCCAATTCTTCCCATTCCCATTGAAACTTTTCAAATCCCTCTCAAAATTGTTGAAATTCTCTTGAAGCTTTTAAAATTCTCTCTAGAATTTTCAAAATCCATGTCCACATGTTTACAATTTCACGTCAAAAAATGGCTAAAATTCCAGTTGAAATTTTTCAAAGTCCCTTCAAAATTTTCCAATTTTTGTCCCAATTCTTCCCATTCCCATTGAAACTTTTCAAATCCCTCTCAAAATTGTTGAAATTCTCTTGAAGCTTTTAAAATTCTCTCTAGAATTTTCAAAATCCATGGCCACATGTTTACAATTTCACGTCAAAAAATGGCTAAAATTCCAGTTGAAATTTTTTCAAAGTCCCTTAAAAATTTTCCAATTTTGTCCCAATTCTTCCCATTCCCATTGAAACTTTTCAAATCCCTCTCCAAATTGTTGAAATTCTGTTGAAGCTTTTAAAATTCTCTCTAGAATTTTCAAATCCATGGCCACATGTTTACAATTTCACGTCAAAAAATGGCTAAAATTCCAGTTGAAATTTTTTCAAAGTCCCTTAAAAGTTTTCCAATTTTTGTCCCAATTCTTCCCATTCCCATTGAAACTTTTCAAATCCCTCTCAAAATTGTTGAAATTCTCTTGAAGCTTTTAAAATTCTCTCTAGAATTTTCAAAATCCATGTCCACATGTTTACAATTTCACGTCAAAAAATGGCTAAAATTCCAGTTGAAATTTTTTCAAAGTCCCTTAAAAATTTTCCAATTTTTGTCCCAATTCTTCCCATTCCCATTGAAACTTTTCAAATCCCTCTCAAAATTGTTGAAATTCTCTTGAAGCTTTTAAAATTCTCTCTAGAATTTTCAAAATCCATGTCCACATGTTTACAATTTCACGTCAAAAAATTGCTAAAATTCCAGTTGAAATTTTTTCAAAGTCCCTTAAAAATTTTCCAATTTTTGTCCCAATTCTTCCCATTCCCATTGAAACTTTTCAAATCCCTCTCAAAATTGTTGAAATTCTGTTAAAGCTTTTAAAATTCTCTCTAGAATTTTCAAAATCCATGTCCACATGTTTACAATTTCACGTCAAAAAATGGCTAAAATTCCAGTTGAAATTTTTTCAAAGTCCCTTAAAAATTTTCCAATTTTTGTCCCAATTCTTCCCATTCCCATTGAAACTTTTCAAATCCCTCTCAAAATTGTTGAAATTCTCTTGAAGCTTTTAAAATTCTCTCTAGAATTTTCAAAATCCATGGCCACATGTTTACAATTTCACGTCAAAAAATGGCTAAAATTCCAGTTGAAATTTTTTCAAAGTCCCTTAAAAGTTTTCCAATTTTTGTCCCAATTCTTCCCATTCCCATTGAAACTTTTCAAATCCCTCTCAAAATTGTTGAAATTCTCTTGAAGCTTTTAAAATTCTCTCTAGAATTTTCAAAATCCATGTCCACATGTTTACAATTTCACCGTCAAAAAATGGCTAAAATTCCAGTTGAAATTTTTTCAAAGTCCCTTAAAAATTTTCCAATTTTTGTCCCAATTCTTCCCATTCCCATTGAAACTTTTCAAATCCCTCTCAAAATTGTTGAAATTCTCTTGAAGCTTTTAAAATTCTCTCTAGAATTTTCAAAATCCATGGCCACATGTTTACAATTTCACGTCAAAAAATGGCTAAAATTCCAGTTGAAATTTTTTCAAAGTCCCTTAAAAATTTTCCAATTTTTGTCCCAATTCTTCCCATTCCCATGGAAACTTTTCAAATCCCTCTCAAAATTGTTGAAATTCTCTTGAAGCTTTTAAAATTCTCTCTAGAATTTTCAAAATCCATGGCCACATGTTTACAATTTCACGTCAAAAAATGGCTAAAATTCCAGTTGAAATTTTTTCAAAGTCCCTTAAAAGTTTTCCAATTTTTGTCCCAATTCTTCCCATTCCCATTGAAACTTTTCAAATCCCTCTCCAAATTGTTGAAATTCTGTTAAAGCTTTTAAAATTCTCTCTAGAATTTTCAAAATCCATGTCCACATGTTTACAATTTCACGTCAAAAAATGGCTAAAATTCCAGTTGAAATTTTTTCAAAGTCCCTTAAAAATTTTCCAATTTTTGTCCCAATTCTTCCCATTCCCATTGAAACTTTTCAAATCCCTCTCAAAATTGTTGAAATTCTCTTGAAGCTTTTAAAATTCTCTCTAGAATTTTCAAAATCCATGTCCACATGTTTACAATTTCACGTCAAAAAATTGCTAAAATTCCAGTTGAAATTTTTTCAAAGTCCCTTAAAAATTTTCCAATTTTTGTCCCAATTCTTCCCATTCCCATTGAAACTTTTCAAATCCCTCTCCAAATTGTTGAAATTCTCTTGAAGCTTTTAAAATTCTCTCTAGAATTTTCAAAATCCATGTCCACATGTTTACAATTTCACATAACAAAATGGCTAAAATTCCAGTTAAAATTTTTTCAAAGTCCCTTAAAAATTTTCCAATTTTTGTCCCAATTCTTCCCATTCCCATTGAAACTTTTCAAATCCCTCTCAAAATTGTTGAAATTCTCTTGAAGCTTTTAAAATTCTCTCTAGAATTTTCAAAATCCATGTCCACAGGTTTACAATTTCACGTAAAAAAAATGCTAAAATTCCAGTTGAAATTTTTTCAAAGTCCCTTAAAAATTTTCCAATTTTTGTCCCAATTCTTCCCATTCCCATTGAAACTTTTCAAATCCCTCTCAAAATTGTTGAAATTCTCTTGAAGCTTTTAAAATTCTCTCTAGAATTTTCAAAATCCATGTCCACATGTTTACAATTTCACGTCAAAAAATTGCTAAAATTCCAGTTGAAATTTTTTCAAAGTCCCTTAAAAATTTTCCAATTTTTGTCCCAATTCTTCCCATTCCCATTGAAACTTTTCAAATCCCTCTCAAAATTGTTGAAATTCTGTTGAAGCTTTTAAAATTCTCTCTAGAATTTTCAAAATCCATGTCCACATGTTTACAATTTCACGTCAAAAAATGGCTAAAATTCCAGTTGAAATTTTTTCAAAGTCCCTTAAAAATTTTCCAATTTTTGTCCCAATTCTTCCCATTCCCATTGAAACTTTTCAAATCCCTCTCAAAATTGTAGAAATTCTGTTAAAGCTTTTAAAATTCTCTCTAGAATTTTTCAAAATCCATGTCCACATGTTTACAATTTCACATAACAAAATGGCTAAAATTCCAGTTGAAATTTTTTCAAAGTCCCTTAAAAATTTTCCAATTTTTGTCCCAATTCTTCCCATTCCCATTGAAACTTTTCAAATCCCTCTCAAAATTGTTGAAATTCTCTTGAAGCTTTTAAAATTCTCTCTAGAATTTTCAAAATCCATGGCCACATGTTTACAATTTCACGTCAAAAAATGGCTAAAATTCCAGTTGAAATTTTTTCAAAGTCCCTTAAAAATTTTCCAATTTTTGTCCCAATTCTTCCCATTCCCATTGAAACTTTTCAAATCCCTCTCAAAATTGTTGAAATTCTCTTGAAGCTTTTAAAATTCTCTCTAGAATTTTCGAAATCCATGTCCACATGTTTACAATTTCACGTCAAAAAATTGCTAAAATTCCAGTTGAAATTTTTTCAAAGTCCCTTAAATATTTTCCAATTTTTGTCCCAATTCTTCCCATTCCCATTGAAACTTTTCAAATCCCTCTCAAAATTGTTGAAATTCTGTTGAACCTTTTAAAATTCTCTCTAGAATTTTCAAAATCCATGTCCACATGTTTACAATTTCACATAAAAAAAATGCTAAAATTCCAGTTGAAATTTTTTCAAAGTCCCTTAAAAATTTTCCAATTTTGTCCCAATTCTTCCCATTCCCATTGAAACTTTTCAAATCCCTCTCAAAATTGTTGAAATTCTGTTGAAGCTTTTAAAATTCTCTCTAGAATTTTCAAAATCCATGTCCACATGTTTACCATTTCACGTAACAAAATGGCTAAAATTCCAGTTGAAATTTTTTCAAAGTCCCTTAAAAATTTTCCAATTTTTGTCCCAATTCTTCCCATTCCCATTGAAACTTTTCAAATCCCTCTCAAAATTGTTGAAATTCTCTTGAAGCTTTTAAAATTCTCTCTAGAATTTTCAAAATCCATGTCCACATGTTTACAATTTCACGTCAAAAAATGGCTAAAATTCCAGTTGAATTTTTTTCAAAGTCCCTTAAAAATTTTCCAATTTTTGTCCCAATTCTTCCCATTCCCATTGAAACTTTTCAAATCCCTCTCAAAATTGTTGAAATTCTGTTAAAGCTTTTAAAATTCTCTCTAGAATTTTCAAAATCCATGGCCACATGTTTACAATTTCACGTCAAAAAATGGCTAAAATTCCAGTTGAAATTTTTTCAAAGTCCCTTAAAAATTTTCCAATTTTTGTCCCAATTCTTCCCATTCCCATTGAAACTTTTCAAATCCCTCTCAAAATTGTTGAAATTCTGTTGAAGCTTTTAAAATTCTCTCTAGAATTTTCAAAATCCATGTCCACATGTTTACAATTTCACGTAAAAAAAATGCTAAAATTCCAGTTGAAATTTTTTCAAAGTCCTTAAAAATTTTCCAATTTTTGTCCCAATTCTTCCCATTCCCATTGAAACTTTTCAAATCCCTCTCAAAATTGTTGAAATTCTGTTGAAGCTTTTAAAATTCTCTCTAGAATTTTCAAAATCCATGTCCACATGTTTACAATTTCACGTCAAAAAATTGCTAAAATTCCAGTTGAAATTTTTTCAAAGTCCCTTAAAAATTTTCCAATTTTTGTCCCAATCTTCCCATTCCCATTGAAACTTTTCAAATCCCTCTCAAAATTGTTGAAATTCTGTTAAAGCTTTTAAAATTCTCTCTAGAATTTTCAAAATCCATGTCCACATGTTTACAATTTCACGTCAAAAAATGGCTAAAATTCCAGTTGAAATTTTTTCAAAGTCCCTTAAAAATTTTCCAATTTTTGTCCCAATTCTTCCCATTCCCATTGAAACTTCTCAAATCCCTCTCAAAATTGTAGAAATTCTGTTAAAGCTTTTAAAATTCTCTCTAGAATTTTCAAAATCCATGTCCACATGTTTACAATTTCACATAAAAAAATTGCTAAAATTCCAGTTGAAATTTTTTCAAAGTCCCTTAAAAATTTTCCAATTTTTGTCCCAATTCTTCCCATTCCCATTGAAACTTTTCAAATCCCTCTCCAAATTGTAGAAATTCTCTTGAAGCTTTTAAAATTCTCTCTAGAATTTTCAAAATCCATGGCCACATGTTTACAATTTCACGTCAAAAAATGGCTAAAATTCCAGTTGAAATTTTTTCAAAGTCCCTTAAAAAATTTCCAATTTTTGTTCCAATTCTTCCCATTCCCATTGAAACTTTTCAAATCCCTCTCAAAATTGTTGAAATTCTCTTGAAGCTTTTAAAATTCTCTCTAGAATTTTCGAAATCCATGTCCACATGTTTACAATTTCACGTCAAAAAATTGCTAAAATTCCAGTTGAAATTTTTTCAAAGTCCCTTAAAAATTTTCCAATTTTTGTCCCAATTCTTCCCATTCCCATTGAAACTTTTCAAATCCCTCTCAAAATTGTTGAAATTCTCTTTAAGCTTTTAAAATTCTCTCTAGAATTTTCAAAATCCATGTCCACATGTTTACAATTTCACGTCAAAAAATGGCTAAAATTCCAGTTGAAATTTTTTCAAAGTCCCTGAAAATTTTCCAATTTTTGTCCCAATTCTTCCCATTCCCATTGAAACTTTTCAAATCCCTCTCAAAATTGTTGAAATTCTGTTGAACCTTTTAAAATTCTCTCTAGAATTTTCAAAATCCATGTCCACATGTTTACAATTTCACATAAAAAAAATGCTAAAATTCCAGTTGAAATTTTTTCAAAGTCCCTTAAAAATTTTCCAATTTTTGTCCCAATTCTTCCCATTCCCATTGAAACTTTTCAAATCCCTCTCAAAATTGTTGAAATTCTGTTGAAGCTTTTAAAATTCTCTCTAGAATTTTCAAAATCCATGTCCACATGTTTACCATTTCACGTAACAAAATGGCTAAAATTCCAGTTGAAATTTTTTCAAAGTCCCTTAAAAATTTTCCAATTTTTGTCCCAATTCTTCCCATTCCCATTGAAACTTTTCAAATCCCTCTCAAAATTGTTGAAATTCTCTTGAAGCTTTTAAAATTCTCTCTAGAATTTTCAAAATCCATGTCCACATGTTTACAATTTCACGTAAAAAAATGGCTAAAATTCCAGTTGAAATTTTTTCAAAGTCCCTTAAAAATTTCCAATTTTTGTCCCAATTCTTCCCATTCCCATTGAAACTTTTCAAATCCCTCTCAAAATTGTTGAAATTCTGTTGAAGCTTTTAAAATTCTCTCTAGAATTTTCAAAAATCCATGTCCACATGTTTACAATTTCACGTCAAAAATTGCTAAAATTCCAGTTGAAATTTTTTCAAAGTCCCTTAAAAATTTTCCAATTTTTGTCCCAATTCTTCCCATTCCCATTGAAACTTTTCAAATCCCTCTCAAAATTGTTGAAATTCTGTTAAAGCTTTTAAAATTCTCTCTAGAATTTTCAAAATCCATGTCCACATGTTTACAATTTCACGTCAAAAAATGGCTAAAATTCCAGTTGAAATTTTTTCAAAGTCCCTTAAAAATTTTCCAATTTTTGTCCCAATTCTTCCCATTCCCATTTGAAACTTTTCAAATCCCTCTCAAAATTGTAGAAATTCTGTTAAAGCTTTTAAAATTCTCTCTAGAATTTTCAAAATCCATGTCCACATGTTTACAATTTCACATAAAAAAATTGCTAAAATTCCAGTTGAAATTTTTTCAAAGTCCCTTAAAAATTTTCCAATTTTTGTCCCAATTCTTCCCATTCCCATTGAAACTTTTAAAATCCCTCTCAAAATTGTAGAAATTCTCTTGAAGCTTTTAAAATTCTCTCTAGAATTTTCAAAATCCATGGCCACATGTTTACAATTTCACGTCAAAAAATGGCTAAAATTCCAGTTGAAATTTTTTCAAAGTCCCTTAAAAAATTTCCAATTTTTGTTCCAATTCTTCCCATTCCCATTGAAACTTTTCAAATCCCTCTCAAAATTGTTGAAATTCTCTTGAAGCTTTTAAAATTCTCTCTAGAATTTTCGAAATCCATGTCCACATGTTTACAATTTCACGTCAAAAAATTGCTAAAATTCCAGTTGAAATTTTTTCAAAGTCCCTTAAAAATTTTCCAATTTTTGTCCCAATTCTTCCCATTCCCATTGAAACTTTTCAAATCCCTCTCAAAATTGTTGAAATTCTCTTGAAGCTTTTAAAATTCTCTCTAGAATTTTCAAAATCCATGTCCACATGTTTACCATTTCACGTAACAAAATGGCTAAAATTCCAGTTGAAATTTTTTCAAAGTCCCTGAAAAATTTTCCAATTTTTGTCCCAATTCTTCCCATTCCCATTGAAACTTTTCAAATCCCTCTCAAAATTGTTGAAATTCTCTTGAAGCTTTTAAAATTCTCTCTAGAATTTTCAAAATCCATGTCCACATGTTTACCATTTCACGTAACAAAATGGCTAAAATTCCAGTTGAAATTTTTTCAAAGTCCCTTAAAAATTTTCCAATTTTTGTCCCAATTCTTCCCATTCCCATTGAAACTTTTCAAATCCCTCTCAAAATTGTTGAAATTCTGTTAAAGCTTTTAAAATTCTCTCTAGAATTTTCAAAATCCATGGCCACATGTTTACAATTTCACGTCAAAAAATGGCTAAAATTCCAGTTGAAATTTTTTCAAAGTCCCTTAAAAATTTTCCAATTTTTGTCCCAATTCTTCCCATTCCCATTGAAACTTTTCAAATCCCTCTCAAAATTGTTGAAATTCTGTTAAAGCTTTTAAAATTCTCTCTAGAATTTTCAAAATCCATGTCCACATGTTTACAATTTCACGTCAAAAAATGGCTAAAATTCCAGTTGAAATTTTTTCAAAGTCCCTTAAAAATTTTCCAATTTTTGTCCCAATTCTTCCCATTCCCATTGAAACTTTTCAAATCCCTCTCAAAATTGTTGAAATTCTCTTGAAGCTTTTAAAATTCTCTCTAGAATTTTCAAAATCCATGTCCACATGTTTACAATTTCACGTCAAAAAATGGCTAAAATTCCAGTTGAAATTTTTTCAAAGTCCCTTAAAAATTTTCCAATTTTTGTCCCAATTCTTCCCATTCCCATTGAAACTTTTCAAATTCCTCTCAAAATTGTTGAAATTCTGTTGAAGCTTTTAAAATTCTCTCTAGAATTTTCAAAATCCATGGCCACATGTTTACAATTTCACGTAACAAAATGGCTAAAATTCCAGTTGAAATTTTTTCAAAGTCCCTTAAAAATTTTCCAATTTTTGTCCCAATTCTTCCCATTCCCATTGAAACTTTTCAAATCCCTCTCAAAATTGTTGAAATTCTGTTGAACCTTTTAAAATTCTCTCTAGAATTTTCAAAATCCATGTCCACATGTTTACAATTTCACGTCAAAAAATGGCTAAAATTCCAGTTGAAATTTTTTCTAAGTCCCTTAAAAATTTTCCAATTTTTGTCCCAATTCTTCCCATTCCCATTGAAACTTTTCAAATCCCTCTCAAAATTGTTGAAATTCTCTTGAAGCTTTTAAAATTCTCTCTAGAATTTTCAAAATCCATGGCCACATGTTTACAATTTCACGTCAAAAAATTGCTAAAATTCCAGTTGAAATTTTTTCAAAGTCCCTTAAAAATTTTCCAATTTTTGTCCCAATTCTTCCCATTCCCATTGAAACTTTTCAAATCCCTCTCAAAATTGTTGAAATTCTGTTAAAGCTTTTAAAATTCTCTCTAGAATTTTCAAAATCCATGTCCACATGTTTACAATTTCACGTCAAAAAATGGCTAAAATTCCAGTTGAAATTTTTTCAAAGTCCCTTAAAAATTTTCCAATTTTTGTCCCAATTCTTCCCATTCCCATTGAAACTTTTCAAATCCCTCTCAAAATTGTTGAAATTCTCTTGAAGCTTTTAAAATTCTCTCTAGAATTTTCGAAATCCATGTCCACATGTTTACAATTTCACGTCAAAAAATGGCTAAAATTCCAGTTGAAATTTTTTCAAAGTCCCTTAAAAATTTTCCAATTTTTGTCCCAATTCTTCCCATTCCCATTGAAACTTTTCAAATTCCTCTCAGAATTATTGAAATTCTGTTCAAGCTTTTAAAATTCTCTCTAGAATTTTCAAAATCCATGTCCACATGTTTACAATTTCACGTCAAAAAATGGCTAAAATTCCAGTTGAAATTTTTTCAAAGTCCCTTAAAAATTTTCCAATTTTTGTCCCAATTCTTCCCATTCCCATTGAAACTTTTCAAATCCCTCTCAAAATTGTTGAAATTCTCTTGAAGCTTTTAAAATTCTCTCTAGAATTTTCAAAATCCATGTCCACATGTTTACAATTTCACGTCAAAAAATGGCTAAAATTCCAGTTGAAATTTTTTCAAAGTCCCTTAAAAATTTTCCAATTTTTGTCCCAATTCTTCCCATTCCCATTGAAACTTTTCAAATCCCTCTCAAAATTGTTGAAATTCTGTTGAAGCTTTTAAAATTCTCTCTAGAATTTTCGAAATCCATGTCCACATGTTTACAATTTCACGTCAAAAAATTGCTAAAATTCCAGTTGAAATTTTTTCAAAGTCCCTTAAAAATTTTCCAATTTTTGTCCCAATTCTTCCCATTCCCATTGAAACTTTTCAAATTCCTCTCAGAATTATTGAAATTCTGTTCAAGCTTTTAAAATTCTCTCTAGAATTTTCAAAATCCATGTCCACATGTTTACAATTTCACGTCAAAAAATGGCTAAAATTCCAGTTGAAATTTTTTCAAAGTCCCTTAAAAATTTTCCAATTTTTGTCCCAATTCTTCCCATTCCCATTGAAACTTTTCAAATTCCTCTCAGAATTATTGAAATTCTGTTCAAGCTTTTAAAATTCTCTCTAGAATTTTCAAAATCCATGTCCACATGTTTACAATTTCACGTCAAAAAATGGCTAAAATTCCAGTTGAAATTTTTTCAAAGTCCCTTAAAAATTTTCCAATTTTTGTCCCAATTCTTCCCATTCCCATTGAAACTTTTCAAATCCCTCTCAAAATTGTTGAAATTCTCTTGAAGCTTTTAAAATTCTCTCTAGAATTTTCAAAATCCATGGCCACATGTTTACAATTTCACGTCAAAAAATGGCTAAAATTCCAGTTGAAATTTTTTCAAAGTCCCTTAAAAATTTTCCAATTTTTGTCCCAATTCTTCCCATTCCCATTGAAACTTTTCAAATCCCTCTCAAAATTGTTGAAATTCTGTTGAACCTTTTAAAATTCTCTCTAGAATTTTCAAAATCCATGTCCACATGTTTACAATTTCACGTCAAAAAATTGCTAAAATTCCAGTTGAAATTTTTTCGAAGTCCCTTAAAAATTTTCCAATTTTTGTCCCAATTCTTCCCATTCCCATTGAAACTTTTCAAATTCCTCTCAGAATTGTTGAAATTCTGTTCAAGCTTTTAAAATTCTCTCTAGAATTTTCAAAATCCATGTCCACATGTTTACAATTTCACGTCAAAAAATGGCTAAAATTCCAGTTGAAATTTTTTCAAAGTCCCTTAAAAATTTTCCAATTTTTGTCCCAATTCTTCCCATTCCCATTGAAACTTTTCAAATC